>NW_020328944.1:0-199671 GCF_001858045.2 Oreochromis niloticus | reverse complement strand
AACGACCTAAGATTTATTTTAGAATTAATTTTGTTTCTAATGGAATTGACAATTAGTGGTCTGTTTTGTTTGTTTTATTTTGAAACTTAACGCTTTAGCGGCTGCCTTTTGTGTAGTTGCAATATTTGCCTTTATTTATCTGAAACTGAAGTCTAATGTTCTTAAGTACATCTACCCTGTTGAACTTATTATGGGAAATAAATATTTAATTAAAACAAGCTGCTAATTATTTCACATTTTACTTGTGAGCAACAGCACATTTAAATCTTACAAATATAGTTATTTGGCTATATCGTGATATATATCGTTATCGCCTGAAATGAAAAAAAACATATCGTCATATGAAAATCTTATATGCCCAGATTACATAAAATATATACAGTACTTCAGCTTTTAACCTTTAAGACCTACCATAAACCAAGTTCGCCAGAGCTCATCTTTATTTTTACCTGCCCTTAATGCCATTTTTGGGAGCATTTCAAGTTGCTATACATCAATATGACCATTATATCCCAAATTTGAATATTATGTATGCATTAATAAGTGCAAAAAAAACTGCAATAAATACAAAATTTAAAATCGTTTTCTGTTTTGTTTTTACACATATTTTAGTTAGAGAAATTTCAGAGGTTTATCCCTCAAAACTGTAAATGCAAAAAAGTTGCACATTGTTCCAACCACAGGAAATTTGTTTTGAGTATTTTGAGATTTTTATATACTGCAGGAAAAAAAATATATATATATAATGCAAATTTGCAAAACAAACAGCATGTGCATCAAAAAAACTATGCCAACAGTGCAATTTAAGTTCTAAGCATCCCAGAAACAATACAGAAAAGAATAAGTCAAACATGACTTTTAAAAACACCAGTATAGGTATCCCTGAAGGCAGGTTTTGGCAGGGAAAGTCGGACAGTGATAGTTCACGCTGACATCTATTCCAATTAGTAAGTGTTATGAACAGCTGATCGGATTGGCAAAGCGTGTTTCTGGTATGTTATGTTTTTTTTTTGCTGCAAGTGCTTTTTATGCAAGTTTTGCAAATACATATGTGGAAGGAAACTGTGACCTAGGGCAAGCTGATGGCATAAGATGTAAGTACAACTCCTCCTAAATAAATAATTGTGCTAGCTTAAGTGCAGTTCTACCGGGATTTTAAAATTGTTACGCAAAACGGAGCGTTCCTGCTCCAATAGGCCTTAAAGGGTAATGGAGTATTTCTTAACATAGTATCTGTCACCTTCTGTGTCGAACTCATTGTTTCTCCGCAGTGGCTGAGCTGAGTCCAAGTAGCTTAAATGTTCCTCTGCTGCTCCGTCAGACTCTTCTCCTCCTGCTGATCAGCTGGGACACAAAACAGAACTTTGTTAGGCTCCACACTGCACCGAAGAATCAAAGTGTCTCATATGTTCATCTGAGAGCACAAACAACAAATTTAGGTTCCTTGGTGGGCAACTTGTTTAAAACAAACACAAAAGGTTTGAGCACCGATACCAAATTCAGCAGTATGGCACACCAGTACCAGGAGAGCAATTCCTCTTTAAAAAAGGCCCTGGCCAAGAACGAAAACAGAACAATCAATGAGCTGCATAAACAAGTACAGTGTTCCCAACCACTGTGCCGCGGCACATACGTGTGCCGTGAGAAATGATCAGGTGTGCCGTGGAAGATTATCCTATCTGAGTGGGTGTAGAAATCTGAGCCATGATCTGAGTAACCCTCATCACTCAGTCACACTCCAATTCTCTACTTGTATCAAGTCCATTGCACTACTTTCAAGCATTCTGTCCACCTGTCCTCTAATGTGTGCCTTCCCCTCTTGTATATACTCCTCTTATATGTTATTTATTCTACTGTCTTACTATTTATATTGTTTTCCATGCACAGTTGGTGGGCGCACCCACGATTTAGCTGAATATGTACAAAGACAATAAAGACTATTCTATTCTATTCTATTTATCTTTGTTCCTCCATTTCAGTTTTGTTTGGAGCTTTAAAAATCTGCAGTACATTTAAATGTCATAAAACTAGAACACAGATCCCCTCTTAGGGTTCGAGGCTGTATTTGTTTTAAAATGCATCTCTGGTATCTCTGGCCCATCATTATTATTTTGCTCACAGTTAATCAGGCTCATTTACTGAATACTGAACAGAATGTATCAAATAATCTTTGAAATGATTCTAATGATGGGCCTCTCAGAGTGAGGCCAGTTTTTACAATCACATGCCCTGTGGGCCGACACAACTTTGCACTGATAAGACAAAGGCAGCTGTGTTTTAGCTGGAATACATTTATTTTTACCTTTCTCATAAATGGTTTCATTATAGCACTTTTACCGCCAACATGTTGGGATTTTTGGGGGGCCGGAATGACCTTATAAGGATGAAGGGTGGCGCTAGCTAGCTAGCTTGGATAGCACGCTGCATTCAAAAACTGTGCAGGTGCCACACAGTGACACAGAGATGCTAACTAACGCTTAGTAACAGACTAATAAAATAATAGAAACTCTGATTACACTTAGCTAATTTAAAAGCTTTCTTTTAATAATAACACTGTTTGACTGAACTCAGATCAAAGTTACCTTAGTGCTTCACTTCAGATGAGGAAGAAAATAAACTAAAACACAAACGCAATGAAGCGGAACTCTGCGGCTTCTTCTTCTTTGGGTTTTTCTATGGTGGTTAGAGCTTTAAGGTGCATTACCGCCACCTGCTGGACTAGATGGTTCTTAAACTAAAACTAGAGATTAAAAGTATTTTAATTAAGTATAAAAACAAAGACAAAATGTGTCAGTGTGTTATATTCATTAACATAAACATCAGATGGCTTCAGCTTACCCTTACCCCCATTTATTATTGTTTTACTTTCTGCAGGTCGCCACAGTAAATAAGTTTGTGTTGTTTTGCCTGATTTAATAAAGGTTACACTGACTCACTTCTCTATCACCAGATCCAAGTGTGACATTAGCCATAATTTCCCAGGAGGTACTTGGGTTGGAGTCACAGCACAGTTTTCAGATTTAATTAATGGGCTTGAGTACAGCCTGATAATTACAGGCATTCAAACTGCCTGTAATTCTATGGCATTCTGCCTCTATGAAGACATTAGATCTTACATATTTCTCGGTTAAAACCACATTAAACTCCTTAACAATAAGCCTGCAGCTGCAATGTTGAGGCGACTAAGAATTTTGATAAGAATTTTCCAAAAATCTCATCCAATTATTTCTCCTTTACAGATGTATAACTTTCACTTTTTACAATAAGAATTCTCCAACAAATGTTAGAAGAAATGATTTTTCTTTCATTTGTTTGATACTAACTGAAACCACAAAGCTCCAGTTTCACACCCCAAACTAACCAACTGTAATGCTTCTTTTCATCAGCACAATAGTTTTCAGTTTCAATTTCACATTGGTCTATATCCCACATCCTGTCATGTCCTATCCTCGTTGGGAATCAGAGATATGAATATAATCAATTCATTAATTAACAATTGAATTCCACGCATGTGTTCATCCACAGCAGCAGGACAATAAAGTTTATTGTGACCCTGATACTGCAGCAGATCTCTCTGATCCATTTCCTGTTATCACTTCAAATAGAAATGAGGCTGTAGAGGTTTGGTGCGTGCAGAAAAACAGCTGCAGGGCTGCTGAAAGACTTTTCTGCACCAACTTTCTGCGAGCAAATGCTGAACTTCTCCCAGCGTGTTGAGCTAATGATTAGTTGGTGTTTTTCTCCAAACACTCGCTCACTCTTCTCTCAACGTGTTCACAAGAACTGTGAACAGACACCGAGGAGAGCAGCAGAAGACCTCATTCAGGAGCTAAACTCAAGATTAATTGAACTCACATTAAAGTTTGCTCGGTGCTTACCTTTAGATGAGCCCACGAACCGCGAGACACTCTACTGTGGCAACACCACCAGTTTATAAAGAAAAAGAGACGACAAAGAAAAGTTTTTCTTTCCAGAAAAAGCAGCAAAACAAACTCAGTGAATAGGAGGGAAACCTCTCAGACAGACCCAGACCCTGCACAAAGTGCTGTTCAGACAAACTCATTTATATTTCATGTTTTGCAGTGTGGCACACCACTACCAGGCGAGCCATCACACTTCCTCTTTATGCCACAGTACAGGAAGTGTCAGCTCGAAGAATTTTATTTATTTTAATTTTTTAATTCATCTATTTATTTTATTTTAAGTGTGAAAATTAAAACGCATCAGATTGAAAACCTCAAGCAAAACAACCGATGAAGCTGCATAAACTGGTAACACATATATACAAACAAATATATAAATTAAGTACATTAAACACAGGCGATAAAAATTCGAAGCTAAAACAACCAAAAGTTGTTAAACTTTAGAATCTAAAAAGAATGAAAACCTTCATGAACATGATGAAAAGTGTTTCATGCCAGAAACAAATGTAATAATATTCAGGACAAACATTTGCAAGCTGAAGTAGCTGCATCCAAGTCAGTCAAGTTTAAAATCACCTTAAATCCATTAAGTGAGATCAGTTCCTTCAGTTTTGTTGATTTCAGTTGATTCTAAGAGGAAGGAGCTGAAAATCTGAGCACTCTTTTCCCAACACAACACCTTTAACACTGAGTTGGTGGTGGGGTAGCTTTCTACACCTTCGTGGGGTGCTCAGGCTACGTCCTGGTGTGTGTCGGTTTGTGTGTCATTAGTGGGTGGGCGTGTGTGAGAATGACTAGCCTGTGTGTGATCGTGCATGGCCTGGGTCTGTGGGACATGGTCATGGAGCAGGTGTTCTTGGGCGCCTGGGGCAGGCTCGTACAAAGGGGTGGTCGGCCACTAGTGGAGTCAGCTGCCCCTGGCCTGAGGTTCTCCGGGATTCTCAGCCTTCGTCTGGGGGAGCCCCATCTGGGGCTCTGGGGCCATTATTGCAGCTTCCCACCTCATTATCAAATACAATTGTGACAAAGACACACACTCATACTCTCCCTAACAGACAGGCCGCAAGATGATTGATGATTTATGTATCTGTGGATTTATCTCACATGTGCAGCAGTTGTCGATACACTGAGTTTTTCTATTTGTAAAACATATTCATAAAAAATAAATCAGGAGACATAGTGAGACGTAGACTGTGACAACACAGGCTTGACACGGGGTCTCATACTTTGACTGTGAGTATAGAGGATTGTAGCTCAAGTTAACATGGAAAGATAGAGGTCTAAGGTCTGTAAAACTTTTGGATGTTCAGTCTCTGACAGAAGGTTTGGAGACATGTAGAAAGTTAGTTTTGAATTGGTGAAACGAATATTTTATTTACAGTTTCTCAAACACAAGACAGATAATATTCTTCATGTACATTATTTTTTACAAATACTGGAAGAACAACAAACTGAAACAAAACACATTTTCATGAATTCATCTCTTGATGTTATATACAAAACTTCTGAATGTGTTCTCTCTGATTTCCCAGTATGTGTTTTGGATCGACTAAAATGTATTTACAATAGCCAGAGTCTGCTGAATCCAAATATTTCTTAAATCCAACGGTTAAAAATAAAGGGCCGAAAATTCACCCCCCATTTACTGGAAGAGATCAAATCTGAGACTCTGTTATGTTGAGCTACATGAAGACAAGAAGATTCAAACTTAAAACAAAAGTCTGATATAAATCACAATATTTGTAATAAAAGGATCATTAGCTGCTGGCAAGGCTCTCCACTTGCTCCTTCAAAACTTGTGTTGTGAAAACCCAAGTTTTTGTTGTTCATACCGGCAACAGGGTTGAATTCATAATTGCCGTTGCCTGGTAGCATCGACCAGCCAAACAACTGGGGTGAGGTGGGGAAGGTCCATTGAGGTCCAGCTGCAAAATTGCCCACAGCCTGATAATTTGCACCACTTCTGATTAAATTGATCTCGAGGTGCTGGGTGTACTGCTGCTTGAGTGGGGGCTGTCCCTCTCCCTGAAACTGAATCACAGACAGCACAGTCAGTAAAAGTACAATACAAAGTTCTTGTTTCAAATTATACTCAGTAAATTTCAAATGAAATTAATGAATGAATTACCCAGATGTCTGAATCAAAGTTTAATAATAGGAGATATTTACATGAAATGGGACGCCCTGATTGAGATGCTGAGGATGTGAACTCCTCCTAAACTTTCTCCTTCTGTTTTGAAACCAAGTTTTTACCCAAAGATGGAAGAAAATAGAAAACATCTAATCGGTACAATGGAGACAAGATTGAACACGAATTCAATTTCTTATGTTCAGTAAGCTGAAAAACACTCACCTGTTTGTAGGTCAGTCCTGTCATCTCTTCCAATGATTTAATCTCTCTTTGCTCAAGCTAATGTTTCAAATTAAAGACAAGAGTATTTAACTGTGTCTCTGTGAACACCACCCGGGCCTTTCCTTTAGGTTTCTCTGGAGCAGTGCTGGGATTGTGCAGAGTGGCAGTGATGTTACCATACTGGCTTCTTGGGACAGCAAAAACCTGTTTCTGCTCTGAGACAGAGCTGGAAACAGCCTCAGAAGTATCACCGGTTTTGTTGCTCAGCTCCTTTTCAAGAGCACTCTCCACCCGTGTCGCGAGTTCTTCCAAGGGACGACTCCCTTCAAGGGAGACAGGGACATTTCTCCATTGAAACTAGACCAACAAGCCAAACAATTCTTTGTGTCATTTTCCCAAAGTCACACATCAGAGTAAAAAAAATGAAGAAGAATGTATGAAAGATGGTTTTGAAAGCTCAGAAAGTCAAGTTTCTGTGTTTGATTCTAGTTTTTATTCTAGGATTAATTCCATAGAGATTGTGCACAGTGTGATGTAAAAAAGTAGAAGCTAAAAGTAAAAATAGTCATATAAAAATAGTATTTTATATTCAATTCTGGATTTAACAGGAATCCAGTGGAGAAAGTCAATATAAGAGAAAAATGCTCTGTCTTTCTGTTTCCTGCCAGTTTTTCTCTGAAGCTAAATGCTTTCCATGGAGTTTTTAGGACATCCTGATAGTAACAAATTACAGTAACAGGGAGGCGGCAAAGTCTTAAACAACAAATGGGCTCATCTGGGATTTGAACATAAGAAACTCAAACTGAGGATCATCCCCAAAAACCAACAAGTCACAGGAAACAGCCACATTCACCTTTTAAAAATCTCACATTTCAGTGCAACAGTTTCCAACAATGGCGGCCTCTACTAAGTTTAAATATTACTCTTATTTATCTTTCTGCGTCACAAAATAAACTTTTAACATATTTTCAGGTGAGAAAGTAGCCGTATAAACTTCAAATATCTATTTGGTTTATCAAGACATCGCATATTTGCAAAAGTGCTCCGACGTTTTCAGAGACGTCTGTTACCCAGTCATTATCGTGATGTGCTCGCACCGATCCACATCACGTGGCTCTATACTTTCAGTTCTTTTGTTGATATTTAACACAATAAAAATGCAGACATAAGTGTAAACATTAGTTTTGACTGCTAGTGAAAAGTGTTTACTTTACAAATAACTCTCTCACTGAACTAACAGCCAATCACTCAACAGGTTTGTGCTCTCTGCTCATATTGCCTTCATATTAAATCATTTTGTGCTTTTTAAAGAACTTATTTTAACATTGCACTCAACAACAAACAAATCCTGCCTAACAACAAAAGTAACTTTAACGGTCAAATAGCATTATATTTCTTCAGGTCAATATACGGGCTGCAAGTAGGAGTGAGGTAAGCGGAGAGAGTCCCAGGTATTTAAACACCAGTGGGATGTGTCCCTTAAAGGAATCCAGACACTCATCTTTCAAAGCTCCGTAGACTAACAGGCCCTGGATGACTGAGAACAGACAAAACTACTAACTTTTAGGCACTGCTGGGAGTTGAACCCAGGATCTCCTGTTTTCTAGTTTAACATTTACTAGACAGGCACTTTAACCAACTAAGCCACAGTGCCACATACACTACCACACGGATGAGTACCTGATGAACACCAAGAAAACCTCCAAACATCAAACCAATTTGAGCCGAAACAGAAACACATGAAAGGCAGTCTTGTTTCTTATATTAATCACCAGAGGTTGTTGCATCAAAAGAGACGACACCTGTCAGCACGGATAAGATCTTGGAGAAGCTTACGGCTGCCGTGAACACTCAGAATAAGACCTCTGAGCGAAAATTGGATTACATCTTGGAGAAGCTCACTGCGGTCGTGAGTTCTCAGAATCTGCTCTTTGAGCACAAGAAGGACAACATCACAGAGCGCAAGTTTGATAACATCATGGAAAAGCTCACGGCTCTCCAACAGGAGATTGAGAGACCAGTGTCAGACTGTTAGAAGAGCTTTGAAATTCACATGAGTTGTTCGCACTAAAGTAAAAAGCACCATCACTTCATGCGGCTACCACTTCGGCACCAGCTGTGGTCTCAAGGCTGGAGCTGAACAAAAACACCCTGATAACAGACTGTGCTTAGACTGTTTCTTCCTATTCTAAGGCCGCCTGGGTTGGCTGGAAGACTGTTTACTTAGCCTGGCAGGGCGAAGGACACTGTCTCAGCTGAACTCTGGACACACACACACACATACACATACACTGATACACACTCATCCCCCCTCCCTTTCCAAATGCCTTCCATGCTTGTCCCCTCCCGGGGAAGATGGCGGTCGACTGGACCAGCGCAGACATGCTGCAGGACCGGATGCGCTGTCTACTCCGGCTCTCTATTACCCTTTACCCGCCCCTGTTGCTTGTCTTGTGTTTCTATGGTGTGTTGACAGTCATGTGCTTTTTGTGCTGAGGTGTTTTTTCTGTTATCAAACTGTTCTCCCTGTTGGAGCTCAGTCTGGGGGGAGTTCTTTTTTCTCCTCGTCTTTCCTCATGTTGTGTATTTTCCATTGTTATACCTCTCTGACCTGTCTTCCCCATGTGATGTTTGTGTAATGTATGTATGGTCTGAAGGGTAAGATGGCGCTGGGATGGCTGGCAGCCTTAACCCAACTTCCCTCGGGATGAATAAAGTATGATCAATCAATCAATCAATCAAAGTCAGGGGTTAAAAGTGGGACGGTGGTTTTGTTTTGCTAACTCTCCACGACACTCTAAACTTCAGGCAACTTCTATAAAGTATTTCAGTTGACAAAAAACTATTTTCTCTAAAACTTGGAAAGAAAAGGCAGCTTTGAAATCGGCCTATAATTAGCTAAAACTGTGTGATCAAGCCCAGGTTTCTTAAGCAGTGGCTGCACTACTGCATGTTTGAAAATTGCAGGAACCACCCCAGAAGACAGACTGCTGTTAATAATGTCAAGGACAGACTGCCCTATACTAGGAAAGATTTCTTTTAACAATCGTGGAGGGAAAGGATCCTGGGGGAACCTGCGGGGTTAATATGGCGCCTCACATCCTCTGAAATGGAGAGAGTCACAAGCTCAAACTGAGCAACATCAGCAGTGCAAGGCACAGAGACAGAGGGGTCAGAGTCAGGAGCTGTGATAAGAGCCCTGGTGGTGCCGACCTTTTCAATAAAAGGCGATCATCATGTCTGGCGATCATACCTCAGCAGAGACTTTGTTTGGTGAATGACACAGGTCAGAAATAATAAAAACAGAAACAAACTTGGGAGTGACAGACGAGCAACCACACACACCGGCGCCATCTTGTTACCAGTCAGGTGTGAAGAACAGTTAGACCAAAGGTTCATTCAAGACTTTTTATGTGAAGGGAAGGATTTTAAACTGGATTCTGGATTTATCAGAAAATCAGTTCCAGTAGATCTGTGTCAGCATGGCTGAGTGGTCTAAGGTGCTGTGTTTAGGTCACGGTCTCCCCTGGAGGTCTGGGTTTGAATCCACTTCTAGCAGTTTCTGCTTCTCTTTTTTTCTCGGTGTTCACATCTCCTCAGTCTTGAAATGGTCTGCTCACAGTCACGTCCAGTCCAAAAAGGCTAGGCAAGCGCCTGTACCGTCTCCGACAACTCAGGAAGTTAGCAGGTTTTTCCAGTGGTTCTCAGAACTTTCTATTCAGGCGCTGTGGAGAGCATCCTCACACAGAACATCACATCCTGGTGTGGGAATAGCTGTCTCCAGGATTGAAAAGCAGAGTGATCCGTGCGTCAGAACACTGCTGCGTTACATATGCATACAGTATGATCCACAAATATAACTTCCCTACAGGACATTTACACCAGGAGATGTTGGTCCAGTACAGCTCAGATATTAAAGGACTCGTCCCATCCCAGTAACAAAATGTTTCAACTTCTGCAATCAAGCAGAAGGTTCCACACCATCGGGGCAAAAAGAGAGAGACTCAAGGAGGAGCTTCTATCCTCAGGCCATCCGAGTCCTAAATCAGAACATGCCCCCACTCCCCTCACAGCATCCATAAGTGACTGAAACAGGACCTTATATCAGTCTGTTCACACTACCCTGGTCGCATTACCGTTTACACTTCACTGGTCACTCTGTTGAATTGCTCTGTTTATATTACTCTGGTCACTTGTTTACTTGCACTGCTCTGTCAATATGTTGCTGTGCTAATATGGCACAAGACACTTAAACATTCCATTTGCACAATGTACATTTTCAGATTTTTGATATAAAATTTCCAGACTTTTAAAATTAATTTACTTATTGTATATAATGTCTTTTTTTGCACAGTCAAAGGAGCAGTTCAGGAGACATTTCACTGTGTTTTTTTGTAATTTAATGACTAAGCATGTGACAAATAAAAAATCTTGAGTCTTGAACGTTATGCTCTCTCTTTCTAGGCCCTGCCTGTACTCTCGCTCCAGCATTTTGGATCAGCTGAAGGCTTTTGAGGGAGTTTTTATGACATCTGAAAATTAGCAAATTACAGTTGCCCAGGACTTCCATGAACAGTTCAACGGCAAAGCCCCAAAAACCAAACAGGCTCATCAGGGATTTGAACCCAGGACCGCTTACACCCAAAGTGAAAAGGGAAAAGCTTCCTTAGGCATTTTCCAGGTCATGGCGGAGGTGTGCTCGCAGGCCGAGGAGGAGTGAGGTGCTGAGGCTGCTCCTGCTGCTCTCCAGCGAACCCCAGGTGGCTGCTCTCAAACCTGCCCACAGCAAAGAGGAGCAGCTTCAACTACACGTTTCAGAGATTGTCACAAATAAGCTTTCGTCTAATTTTCAGATGATCACTTTTAATTTTAAATTAAGAACCAATTTAGGTGGGTTATTTAGAGCTTCCAATGAGGTGCATGTGTTTAGATCATGGCGGACAAAAAAGAGTACCTGAAGAAAAACCCTGCAACATGGAGCATGCACCCACCTGCAGTCAACACAGTGGCATGAGCATATAGTCATACAGATGAGCATGACAGCGTCAAGCTTTATAACCACAAACCTTACACCACAATTTAAGTCAAATTTTGACCCTAAAATCTGAATTTTGCAGTGGAAATCATCACATAATTTTTATTTGTAACATTTTATTTCACTTGGTACATAAGTTACATGTGTGTATAATGCACTGAAAGAGATTCCTTTGTGGTACTGAAGTACTAATGTTTACTGATGTTTAATTTTGGCCCTTTTGTGTATCAGTAAAAACTGATGTGCGTTTTTCCACATGCATTTTGTTAATGTCGTGTCAGAGAGTTACACATTTATAATATATGATACATAACTGTGTATTGTAGCAGTTCTGTGTACAAGTTTGAATTGAATCCGCTTATTTAATCTAAAATAAAACTCTGTGTTATCTTGTTAGGCCAACATGAATAACAAATAATTATCGTAGAAAAACTTGTCGGAGAATTCAAATGGTAAAAATAAGAACAAGGCCGATGACATCATTCACATCAGATCTGTTAGCTGTCCCTGTATGAGGTACTATGGGAACATGTGTGAACAACATGTGGCAGCTGAGAGGCTCTGTAGACAACAAGTGGGCTCGTCCAGGATTTGAACCCGGGACCTCTCACACCCAAAGCGAGAATCATACCCCTAGACCAACGAGCCACACAAACATTCAAGCAAGTCTTTTTACACAAAGTCACACATCAGAGCAACTAGATGAAGAAGAATGTGTGAAAGATTGTCTTGAATGCTCAGAGAATCATCTGTTTGTGTGCTTGATTCTAGTTTTTATTCTAGGATTAATTCCGTAGAGATTTATTGGATATACTGTAAGGACACATTCACAACTGTAGGTATATGATTCCCTCATCTTGTCCGTGTGGCCCTGGGTTCAAATTCCTAATGAGTTCCTGAAGTGACAAGCTTATTGACTGTGTTTACTCTTCTCTGTATTATTCTATTCATGAAGAATATAATCTGTGTTACAACTGTATGTAAATGTCTCACGTACATCTTGTTTGGCCACAACTTTTACTTACCCATTCACCACTACAATCATTTAGTCCAGGACCACCCAGTCTGGGAGGCTGGGTGTGCAAAAACAAAAACAAGATCATTGGGACTAAATCCTGTGCTTTCCTGGACAACTCCTTGACAAAAGCTACTGCTCAGAATCTTGGGATAAATTTGGATCAGTCTCTGACTTTTGATGCTTATATCAAGTCTGTGACCTGCTCCTGCTTTTTTCATTTAAGAAATACTGCTAAACTTAGGACTATTGTCTCCATGGAGGTGAAATGGAGATGCTTGTCCATGCCTTCATCTCCTCCCGGTTAGACTATCGTAATGCACTCTTTTCCTGTCTGTCTAAGGCTACCTTAAATCGTCTTCAAGCGGTCCAGAATGAAGCAGCAAGGCTTTTACCCACAGTAATAATTTTGATGGATATTTCTCACTGACACACTTCTTTGACTTCCTCTAATAACAAATGATACTGTACTGCTTTCATGTCAAGTAGATATGTGTCAGATGTTCTTCATTGAACCTCCTTCTCTGGTTGTTTCATTCAAGCATTCATCAGTTACTCATCTGAGTGGCAGTTTATGTGGCACATTAGCTTAGTTGGTTAAAGTACCTGTCTTGTAACTGGAAAGTTAGAAAAGAGGAGATCCTGGGTTTAACTCCCACCAGTGCCTAAAAGATAGAAGCTTTGACTGTTCTCAGTCATCCAGGGCCTGTTAGTCTAAGGAGCTTGAAAAGATGAGTGCCTGGGTTCCTCTGAGGGACAACTCCCACTGGTGTAGAAATACCTGGGACTCTGCAGCATTTCATTTTAGCAAGGGTCTCAAACTCGCGGCTTCCCTCACTCCTACTTGTGGCCCGTATATTGACCTGAAGAAATATAATGCAGTTTGGCCATTGAAGTTCCTTTTTTTTGTTAGGGAGTATTTATTTGTTGTTGAGTACAATGTTAAAATAATAAATAATAAAAGCACAAAATGATTTAAATAAGAGTTATTTGTAAAGAAAACAAAACTAATATGTACACTTATGTCTGCATTTTTATTTTTAAATATGAACAAAATTATAGCAGAAGTGCTGCCATGTGTCTGGTCAGAAAGAGAGTACCAATTTGATTATTTTGTAGATCAATGAAAGGTTTCGTTGTTTTTCTTTCTCTTCTTCCTTTGTACATTGTCTTTTACTTTTGCATCTCGTGGTCTTGTCACATATTTTAATTGTGCAAGCAACTGTAGAATGACAACAAAAGTTCTAAGTCTTTTGTCTTGTTATACAATTATACGATTGTTATAAGATTTGAAATGTAAAACAAACACAACACCACATTTTCAGAAATATTTGTGGGTGTTTTCTTTTTTGTTTAATTGGGAGGTTTTGTACTATTTGAACACTAAAGTGGCCCTCACATGAGATGACAGTGCCAGCAGTGGCCCACAGCTCATTGAAGTTTGAGACCACTGCCCTAGACCAACGAGCCACAGGTAAGAAGCAGTTTTAACAATGTTAAATGTCAGAGCAAATCGATGAAGCACGAGAGAAGAACGTATGAAAGATTGTGTTGAAATGTCCTGGAGCTGTATGTGAGGCATTCAGGGAACATCGGTCATTTATGTGGAGAGAAATCTGTCTCAAAAGTGTTACAAATGCATACAGTATGATCCACAAATATAAACTAAGATTTAAAAAATATGTGCAGTGATTGATGTGCTCTCAGGCATGTGCTTCAATCCACACACAAATACAAAACAATCTGACCAGACGTACAACTGTTTCACAAACTCTATAAAGCATTCACACTCCAATGGATGCATCAGAAAGCAACTTGGGATTACGATCTTGTCCAAGGATATTTGGCTTGCAGACTGGAGCAGCCAGGGATCAAACCAGGAAACTTTCTGATCAAAAGCTGACTTGTGCTAAATCCTGAACGGCAGCCGCCCCATTTTAGCCATCCAGGATTAAATGGCACATTCTTTAATTACAGAGGTAGGGATTGTTACATGGAACTCAAAATAAGTGTTGAACCCATCTCGTGTCCTGTGTCTTCTAAAGCTGTCTGTACTTTTACCTCCAAAGTTCATCAGCAAACAGTTTGCAGGCCTGTAATTATCAGGCTGTACTCAAGCCCTTGAATTAAACCTAAAAGCTGTGCTGTCATACAGAACCAAGTACCCTCCGCGGAAACTATAGCTAATGTCACAATTGGATCTGATGAGACAGCTATGATTTCTGGACTCAAAGTAAATAATCCTGAATCATTTTATACAACATCAGTTTGTTTGTTTTCCTTTCATAACAAATAGTTTGAGCCATATAATTAATACAGAAGTGATATGGAAACATATTTACAATCCAAAGACAGAGTAACGGTTTTCAGTAGCACAGTCTTTTATTTACAGTCTGCTTCTCCTGGTGGTAAACCTCTATCACATGTTTGGATTAAAAATACAGGGCCTACATAGCTGCTGGTTCCAGCTTAAGCAATATTTTAAAAAATACTAAATTCTTCATTGATTTGAGCTGTGGGGTTTGCTATACACTGGCAGAAAATTGTAGAGTAAATGGTGAAAACAAAGAAACCAAATCACAGATCCTTGAATTCCATCTTTTTTATTAACAGAAACTCCAACAAATTTGTGGTCAATTGATGACGTTTAGGATATGAACAGTCCAGTCCAGCAGGTGGCGGTAATGCGCCTTAAAGCTTTAACCGCCAAAAAATACAAAAGCAGAAGAAGAAGAAGCCGAGTTCCCGCTTAATGGCGTTTTTCTCTCAGTTTATTGTCAAGACTGATTTAAAGGTAAGCACCGAGCTAACGTTAATCTGAGTTTAATTAATCTTGAGTTTAGCTCCTGAATGAGGCTTTCTGTTGCTCTCCTCGGTGTCTGTTCTCAAGTTTTTGTGAACCAGTTGAAAAAAAAATCTGACTAAATTGACTCAAGCTGCTTTAAACTAATTCACAGAAAGATATCAGCAAAAGATTATGAAACACAGAGAAGAAAATAATTTTATTAGAAGAAAGCTTTTAAATGAGCTCATTGTAATCAGAGTTTCTGTTATTTTATTAGTAGGTTATTAAGCGCTACTTAGCATGTCTGTGGCACCTGCACAGTTTATTAATGCAGCCTGCTAACCAAGCTAGCTAGCGCCACCCTTCATCCATATAAGGTCACTTCCGGCTCCAAAAGACCCAACATGTTGGTTAACACTAGGTTTACTAAACCTGCGCAAATTTGCGTAACTTCCCTAAACCCAACACCCCCTAGAATTACTGGGTTTTTTATTTTCTGGTGCAAGTCCCGAGGTGTTAAGCACCCCTGCTGAGATTTTCACAGGTCGTCAGCTCGTTTCTCCTCCAGCTTTTCTTGTGCAAACCACCCATTATCCTTGAGGCCTGGCACATTTGCATTTGCTCACTCAGAGTTGCTCAGATCCAAGTCAGGCCAAACCTCTGTGTTACAACTTCCAGAAATGCCTGCCGTACCTATACAAAATATCCCACACATTGACTGACCTGCAAATATGAAAGACACACATTCACACCTTCCTTGACTCTCAGCACAGATCTTCCATTGTTCCATTGTGACTGTGTATGTGAGGAAGTGGCATTGCTTGACTACAGCACAGTGCTGTGCATAAAAGCAGACCGACCCAGGCGGGAGAATCATTTCTTGTTCGCATTTCTGAGAACGTACATCAGGATGGCCTCCGTATCACTGCCACGCAGGAAGAACCTCTCCGCGCAACAGGCTTTGGCCTTGCTTGAGGAAATGGACGAAGCAGATTCTGATGGAGGAGAGGTTTCATTTTTCCAGCAGGCCACTGATACCTCATCAGAAGAATCTGAAAAGGAGACGAAACAAGAACCCAACATGCCTCCACGGAAGAGGCCCCGTGGTACTGGGAAGCCCAGCCAGAGCCACACGGCAAAAGACGACACTGTGTGGGTTGAGGAGGACATTGGAATGCCCAGTGCAGTAGCAAATCGTTCGTGCTTCACTGCGCAAGCTGGACCCACAGAGTCTGCTAAGGTTTGTCACTGCCATAGCAGATATGATATTTATATAAACCCATTTAGAGTGAGGTTCATGTAAATTTACCATTCTCTATTTGTTTATCTTCCGACAGCATAAGATTACAAGTGTGCTCCAAAGCTTCCTTTGCCTGTTAGACGTAGGAATGCTGCAGACCATCAGAGAGTGCACGGTACATCAAGCCCGCAGAACCGAGCCGCACTGGAATTTGTCAGTTCATGAACTGATGGCATTCATTTCAATCCTGTTTGTAAGAGCAATCATGTGTCCTGTTGGTGCCATTGTGGATTGCTTGTCAGAAAGATTTCTGGTACCAGTAATCAAAGAGACAATGCCCCAAGATAGATTCATTTCAATTATGCAACACCTTCGATTTGATGACAGGGACACGCGGGCAGAACAGGTGAAAACAGACAAATTTGCGGCGATCTTCAACATCTGGACACGCTTCAACGAGAACTGTGCTAAGAGTTTCACTCCAGGAGAACACATGACCATAGATGAACAGCTGTTCCCTACCAAGGTTCATTGTCCATTCACACAGTATATTGCAACCAAGCAGCACAAGGAAATATTAGCACAGAGGCAGGCTGCTGAAGCTGCTGCAGCTGCTGTGCCAGGGACTGTAAAGATAAGATAACCTTTATTAGTCCCACACGTGGGAAATTTGTTAAAGACAATGCAGTGCCAGGTGCAAGAGAGCTGCAACAGGAATCGCAGCAGGTTTACCTGTGCAACATGTCAGAAATTCACCTGCGCCAAATGCAGGGATGATGGACACTGGGTCTGCAAACGCTGTAAAGTTTGAAACACTTTGAAATAAAACAGACTTGTGTACCCATATATCGTGAATGTTTGTCTTTTGTATGTAGGTTGTAACACAGAGGTTTGGCCTGCCTTGGATCTGAGTAAACAAATGCCAATGTTGCACAAACACACACACACACACACACACACACACACACACAGCAAATCTGCATTTATTTGTCCCACAAGTGGAAAATCTGCATTGTCATTGCAAAAAAGTGGACAGTGCAAGACAAAAGCAGCTAAATAAAAACTGTACAAAGAGCACGGTATAGAAAGTGCACTATACAAACAATCTGGAAACATAAACATGGACACGTGTATTCAAAAATATTGGTGTGTGTATACACACACACACATATATATACCTATCTATCTATCTATCTATCTATCTATCTATCTGTGTGTGTGTGCATGTATGTATGTATATATATATATGTATGTGTGTATGTGTGTATGTATATGTGTATGTATGTATACACACACACTATATATATATATATATATATATATATATATATACATATATATGTGTGTGTGTGTGTGTGTGTGTGTATAACTAGACTTTATGCATATTATATACGGTGTGGCTATATAAATATAAGTACAACTCTGTGTGCATATGTTTATGGACAGGCATGCAATGTAGTGACAAGGATTGACAAGAACTAATATTGCATATGAGAAGAGAAATATTGCACATAGAAACTACCATGGTGTATTGTACGCTGCAGGTAAGGAAGGAAAGTAGCCTTGCAGGGAAGGAAAGACCTGAATCTTTCATGGTTGGGGGTTGGGGGAGGGTGTGTTTGCACAACAAAAGCAGGAGAACAATGGCGCTGAAGACCTGTGTAAATCTCAGCGGGGTGCCAAGAGGTGTTAGGGTTGGGGGAATTTACGCAAATTTGCGCAGGGCTAGTAAATCTAGTAGTAGGGACTTGCACCAGGGGAAAAAAGGCTCAGTAATTCTAGCGCCACCCTTCATCCATATAAGGTCACTTCCGGCTCCAAAAGACCCAACATGTTGGCGTTAAAAGTGCTATAATGAAATACATTTATGAGAAAGGTAAAAATAAATGTATTCCAGGCTGAAACACAGCTGCCTTTATCAGCTCAGTTGTATGTGCAAGTTGTTTCGGCCCACAGGGCATGTGATTGTAAAAACTGGCCTCACTCTGAGAGGCCTGTTATTAGAATCATTTCAAAGATGATTTGATATATTCTGATCTGTGTTCTAATTTTATCACGTTTAAAAGTACTGCTAATTTTTAAAAGAATAGTCTTTTATTGTCATTGTACATATTCAACTAAATTGTGGGTGCTCAATTGTGTTTTCCACACAATTTCTGTTGTGTGGAAAACAATAGAAATAGTGAGTAAGCAAGAATAAATAACATATAAGAGGATTATATTCGGTGCAGTGTGGAGCCTAACAAAGTTCTGTTTTGTGTCCCAGCTGATCAGCAGGAGGAGAAGAGTCTGACGGAGCAGCAGAGGAAATTTCAGCTACTTGGACTCAGCTCAGCTACTGCAGAGAAAACAATGAGCTCAACACAGAAGGTGACAGATACTAGTGTTAAGAAATACTCCATTAAAAGCTGAAGTACTGATATATGTTTTATGCTAAACTACACAGAACCTTGTGCTATATTAATGTAATGTAAAAGTAAGGTATACAGTGCCTACATGACTTTGCCTCTAAACATCAAAATGAGCAGGGAAGAGGTTAAAGTGGGATTCAGTAGGATTCAACCCTAAAATCAGCTGTAGTGCCTCAGTGTGGGGAAAAGAATCACAGCTCACAATAATTTCTATTGAGAGCTCCAGTAGATTTTTTTAATGTACAGGCTGTGATCAGCTGAACTGCTGCTCTCTGTGAATTCAACCAGATGTCAGCAGATGTTTCATGAGTTGTCCTGGCTGATTTCCATCCTCTACACTGACAGTACAATGTCTTTCTATTAGACACTATACTGTTGGTATGAAGGTGGAGCTCAGTGAATGAATGTCAGCATCATGAGCTTAAGTTTAAGTTAATTTCTGCTACACTTGATGTAACCTAACTCTGACATGAGCACCACAGTCTCTGTGCACCAGTCACACACTGTTCTTTACTTTAAATCCATCACAGTACAGTAAACTTACCTGCTTGTCCTGCACTAACCTGCAGAGGATTTTACTGCAGTCTTTAAATCAAAATTTTTGTATTTTTTTTATGTAGGGAGTAAAAGTAAAAAAAACCTCAGGTTACAGTCAGACTCTGACATCATCCTTCACTGAACCAAGCTAGTAACTGTTACATTTGATTTATTATCGTTGAATAAATTAGACAATTATAGAAATATAAAACAGGAAACAGCAACAGGAAATATAAAAAAGTGCAGACCTGGTAAACATTTATTACTATTCTGAGTTTGTTAGCTTTAATATTTGTGTACAAGCAGGAGGGATGGGCATGATTTTAGAGTGTTTGAACAATGATTAATTATCTTTAACACCAGGTTGGATGTAATGTGTTACTACTACCAGTAGGTGGGGATAAGAGACCTTTAAGGTGTTTGGTGCCACACTCCACCTTCAGGTTTAAAACTAGTGTTAATGGAGGGAGTTTGAAGCTTCAGTTTGTTTAATGAATGCATTTCACTCACTGCCTCTGTTTGTGTCTGTCACTGCAGGACCAACATGGACCGAGAAGTCAGCGCTCTCAGGAGGCCGACAAACCTCACAGAAGAAAGAGAGAGAAAAAATACACCTGTGACGAGTGTGGGAAGGATTTTACTTTGAAGTCTAAACTAAAACAACATCAGCTCATCCACACTGGAGAGAGACCGTTCAGCTGTGACTTGTGTGGAAAGTCGTTTTCCAGGAAGAATGCCCTAAAAAGACACCAAATCCTCCACAGTGGAGTTAAAGCTTACACCTGTGATCAGTGTGGTAAAGCTTTTACTCGAAGTAGCCACTTACAGAGACATCTAGTTACCCACTCTGGAATTAAGGCGTACAGCTGTGACATCTGTGGAAAAACTTTCAGCCGGCTATGGAGCCGAAATACACACCTACGCATTCACTCCGGAGAAAATGTGTACTGGTGTGATCAGTGTGGCAAGTACTTTACAACAGACGCACAGTTACAAAGCCACATGTTTACCCACACTGAGGAGAGACCTTATCAATGTGACCTGTGTGAGAAGACTTTTAAAACTCCACAGTACCTGAGACGACACCAACAGATCCACACCAGAAAGAGACTCTACAAGTGCAGTTACTGTGAGGTATGTATTTTTATTTTTATCTTGTAAGTTCAGTCTGACTGTTTGGAACAAGTCTGCTCATTAAATTGTGTTAGCATGTTAGCACTTCTACTGCACCAAAGAGTAGCTCTGAGCCATTATTCAGATTTTCATTTCAGTTATGATTTTTGTTTACACGATCATGAAAAACTGAAAATGCCGAAAATTGATATGATGCTGTTATTTAATCTTCAGGCAGCTTCGTGTTATATCATGTTGTTATTATTTCTGCATAAATGGCCTTTGGTTTACAGCGGCTCATTCCTCTGTCAGGTGTAAATGGAATAAAATAAAACATAAATTAAGTACAAAACCAAACCATTCAGTAATCTTCTCTTATGGTTAAGAAAGTTGGTTAATGGTATTGTAGTATTGTAGCTGTAGAATCAGTGCTTCTTAATAGTTTTAGTACTTTTAAACATTAGTGTTAAAATACCCATTTAATGTTATAATTGCAGTGTCATTGGGGGTAATAGTGTTTTTCAGCTGAGTGTTATAACTGCACAATTACAGTGTTATTAATGCAGTGTTAAATTAGTATTATTGCAGTGTTACTGTAGTTTAGCATGGGTACCCTAAAAACAGTAGCGTGGTAGTACTTAAGTGTAAGTCAGATGTTACTGTAATATTAAATAAGTATTACTGTAGTATTATGGTGGTAGTATTGTACTTATTGTAGCCCAGTAAACTGAGTGTTAATCGAAACAGTAAAATGTAATTGCACGTCTGCAGAGATGCTCTTTATTTCAGGCGATGTTCAGGATAAAAGTGTTGAAGGACTGACTTACACTGTCTTTGTGTCTTTGTTTAGAAGCAGAGCGACACAGATGGATCCACTTCTCAACCCTGTCATCGCTGTGGTGGTGGGAAAGACTTCCGTTGTGACATCTGTGAAAAAACTTTCAGTCAGCAAGCCGGCCTAAAAATACATCAACGTAAACACACTGGAGACAAACTGAAATACTGCAAAGAATGTGGGAGAAGCTTCCCCACATCACGTGACTTAAAACGACATGAACTCTTTCACAGTGGGCTCAAAAAGCACCACTGTGATCAGTGTGGGTCATCCTTCACCACTGCAAGTGACCTTAAAACACACAAACGAGTCCACACAGGAGAGAAACCATACAAGTGCAGACACTGTGACAAAAGCTTCTCATGTTCAAGTAGTCGTAACAAGCATGAACGTACACACATGGAAGGAAACTACAGCTGTGAGCAGTGTGACAAGAGCTTCAGTAATCTCAGTTCATACTCTGCACACAAACGATCCCATGTTACTAATAAACTGTTTCACTGTTACCAATGTGTTAAAACATTCACTTCATTATCTGCTCTGTGCAAACATCAGCGTGATCACGCAGGCTGAAATCGTTCCCATCACAGGATGACAGCGAATCTGAAGAGAGAGAAACATCCTCTTCTGGTTTCAGAGTCCAACTTAAAACCCTGGAGATCAGGCTCCACAGAGTTCAGATCGGGTCTCCTTAAAGTTCAAATGAGGCTATGAATCAAACTGTTCCTGTAGTTCCATTTTAATCTTTATAAATTGTTCTTCTATAGTGTTTGTGTTCAGTGGTTACCTTTTTCTTTTTCAGTGGTTTGATGAAAAATCAGTTTCCTGTTGTTCAAGTTTTTATTGAATGTATTTTATTAAAGTTCTTAAAGTTCTTTTTGAGTTCTTTTTGTTTAAGTTGTTAAAGTTCTTTTTGAGTTCTTTTTGTTTAAGTTCTTAAATAAAGTTAAAATAATAAAGAATTGGTTTAACGACAAAGATTTTGAGCCATGATGTCATTTCCTGTATTTCAAAGTAAAGACTGAAGTGACAAATGGAAACATGTTTACAGTCATGGAATAAACACCGATGGGTCACATGTAGGAAGTACTATTGCTGACCTGATAGACTCGACCTTGTTTACAAAGAAAGAAAGGAACTGATTACATGTGTCAGCAGAGGCTTTCAGGGTTGTTTAGAGTAGAGCTGATAGTCTTAAAGAGAACACGGGGATTATGACAATTTAACACAATGATCTGAGAAAAATATCTGTTTCTCTCATTTTCACTGTATTCTGATCAAATTTCCAACATTCTTTTAATTCTTTTAAAGAAACCTGCAAATTGTCTTTCTTCCACTTTCACTCTGCTCTCCTACACTGACGCCTGACTGCTCGGGTGGATTCATTTAACCAGGACTGAGGAATACGTTTTGGGCGCCTGGTTTTTAATGTGTTCACAGTGTTTAGGGTCTGAGTACAGGTTTCCTGGAACTGCAAAAGCAGCTCATCTGGGGTGGGCCCAATAAGTAATCTCAGGGTCGGTAAAGATTTTCTTTATAAAAGTGGAGGAGAAGAGAGCAGCGGCGGGGTGGAGCGCGAGCTTTAAACTCATGCACAAGAGAAACAGGTTTGTGAGGAGAGAACACTGAATCCCCAATTTCCAAATTAAAAACAGATAAACCATATGATAACACCAGGTCAAGAGTGTGCTCCTGCTGGTGTGTAGGGCCTTCTACAGACTGTACAAGGTCAAAACACTGAATAAGATTTAAAAACTCCTGATCAAGCAGTCCATCAGGGCAACAGACATGAATATTAAAATCACCAACTATTATAATCTGATCCTGTTTCGGCACAATTTCAGCCAAAAAACATGAAAAGTCATTTAAAACATCTTTGTTAAACTTAGGCGCCGATAGATTACTGCACACACAACCGGTTGAGAGCGTCCCAGTTCAAATATGAGAAGTTCAAAGCTGGAGGGGAAACCAGTACATGGAGTTGTTTGTAGTGAAAGTTTTTTCTTAAAAACAGTCAGTATTCTTCCTCCTCTACCTGATCTCCTTGGAGCATTAAGAAATGAGCAGTCGGAGGGTAACAGTTCAGAAATAATGCTAGGCTCACCAACTCTCATCTGTGTCTCAGTCACAAACAGGAGATCCAATCCACTGGAAGAAAAAAAATCATTTATAAAACCACACATTTATCAGAGCCATCCTTGTTGGAGCTGGAGCCTGGGTAGAAGTTGTCTGTGTAGCCCACGTTAATGGGCGCAAATTCAAAAAGTTTATTCCACGACCCCCAAGATGCAAAATACAGTGGCGAGCAGGGTTATGGACACCTCAGCCCACAACAGGAACCAGACAGGAGAAAACAGTTTCCAGGAGACGCCTTGGGATGCGACAGAACGGACCATAACCATCTGGTGCGGCCATTGAAGAAAAGGCAGCTTTAAGCTTCATGTTTGTGTTTATGCCTGTGTCTTTCAGAGGAGGCTGGAGGCACTGAAAGGCTTTTCTAACAGTTCCTGTTGAATCAAAGAAGAACCATAAAGGTTGCTGGAGTGCTTGACGGCCTTACCCCCGAGAAGCCTTCCTGTTAAAGGAGGAACCAGTTAGAAGCTATTTTCAAAGTAGCTGAGCTGATTTACAACATGCTGTAGGCATCACAGGTATTGCGCTGCAGTGGTTTGTATCATATCTATCTAATAGACTCCAATTTGTTCATGTAAATGGAGAGTCGTCTTCACACACTAAGGTCAACTATGGTGTTCCACAGGCTTCAGTGCTAGGACCAATTCTGTTTACATTATACATGCTTCCCTTAGGCCAGGGGTGTCCAAACTTTTTGCAAAGAGGGCCAAATTTTATAAAGTGAAGATGCCCGGGGGCCAATGGTTCCTTTTGACATTTTTTTCCATAACAAAGTTACATGAAAATATAATGAAGAACCATTTTAATAGTCACAATAACCTTTATTTTTAAAATGGAAATGTACCTAAATAAAAGACACTCAGGCAAGCATTTACAACTCTAAAGACACAATTCTGCCTTTCATTTATATCTGAAGAGTCAGACAACATTGAACAAACTGTATAGAATACCCTAAATTTCCATGAGTTTACAATATCTTTGCCTAATGAACATTTTAAACAGGAGTTATAAGTAATGAAAAGTGTTCTGTTTTCAATACAGTTTTTTTATTTTTTTTTTGCAAAAAGTGAATTTTGCCCTTGACATTTACAAGATCTTTCAGGAAGCCAAAGTTTTTCACATCTACAGGAAGATTGCACAACTGGAAGTTCACTTGCCACAAGAAATAAACACATTTGTAAATATACACAATATGTACACAACACACTCAACTATGAATTAAGAGCATAACATCAACAGTTAAAACCAAATCATAAGAGTTTAACAAAATACGCATCCTTTTGTGGATTGCATTAGTGTGCTTTATGCTTTTTACTGTTCAGGAACACATGACTAATGGAGGGATGTCACTCCTGGAGGGATACTCTTCATTTGATTCAACTGTGCTAAACCAGAAAGAACTAAAACATGCATAGCAGCTCTCCAGTACAGAATTTGGACATCCCTGGACTAATGAGAGGGGTGATACTGAGATCTAGATTTTAGTAAACCAATCAGGTCTGGTTTGAGGCCAGTGGTTGAGATGCGTAAAATATCACGCAAGTGGGAGTCACTCATCCTTGATCTCAATCGGTTCTTGTTTAAGTTCATGACAGAGAACATTTGCTCACACAAATATGTGGAACCAAATAAGCTCAGCATTTTCTTAGCAAGTGACCGCACTTTAGGAAACCTGTCTTTGTCTAGCTGCCGATAAAAGTCAACAAGAGAACACTGCCGGTGTTTTCCGCGGCGCTCATCGTCACACTGCAGCTCTATGAGCTCCAGCTGAAGATGCGGAGGAGCATCATCAGGGTCCGCGGAGAAGGGAGATGAGAAAAGCAACATGTCTTTTTCAATAGCTGCAAAGTCCTGAAAGTGTTTGTTAAATTCCCCAGAAAGAGACGCGATAGCTGTTGCGTAACTCTTCATTTGGACATTAATGTCCACTGGGAAACTGTCAATAACCTCTTTCAAAGCTGGGAAGTGTGCGGTACAGGGCTCTGTTAGAGACAAGTGTCTTTGGAAAAGTTGCAGTTTGGCTCCAAAGGCCTTGATGTGAGCGTATAGTTGGCTCACCACTGTGTCTTTTCCTTGAAGATTAACATTCAGCGCATTCAGATGCTTCGTAATGTCAACCAAAAAAAGCCAGATTTGCCAGCCATACAGGATCAGACAGTTCTTCCATTGGTTGTCCCCAACTGTCTGATTTCCTCTCTCAGAGAGAAAAATCGCTGTAGTGCAGACCCCCGACTTAGCCACCTCACATCATTGTAATAAATTACGTCCCCATATTCAGCCTGGATGTCATGCAGAAACTGCTGAAACTGTCGGTGGTACAGAGCTTTAGAGCGAATACAGTTGATTGTCTTTGCTACTGGTTTCATAACAACATCAAATTTGACATGTTTGGCACAGAGAGCCTGCTGATGAATGATACAGTGAAGTTTAACAGCGTTACCTGTTTCTTCGCTGACTTTATTTCAGATCAGTGTGGACAATCCGCTTCGCTCACCAGCCATGGCAGGTGCACCATCAGTAATGATCCCAGAAACTTTACTCCATGGTAGCTTCATATCATCAACAGCTTCACAAACAGAAATGAATGAATCCATTCCTCTGGTTTGACCCTTAAGGCTTTTGAGCTCCAGCAGCTCTTCTGTCACGTTCATCTTGTTGTCGACTCCTCGTAAAAAAAATCAGCAGTTGCGTGGTGTCAGATGCATCGGTGCTTTCATCACAGGCTAATGAGAAATAATCAAAATCCACTCCTCTGTCCCCCAGCTGTCTGTGAATGTCTGACGATATATCCTCAACTCTTCGTGCCACAGTGTTGCGTGCCAAGCAAACATTCAGAAATTCTTGCTTCCTCTCGGGGCAAATGTTCTCCACCATTTTCATGACACATGTCTTTGACAAACGTACCTTCAGTGAAAGGTTTGCCATGTTTAGCAATTAACATAGCCACTTCGTAGCTGGCTTTCGTGATATTTTCATGTGTCTCACAGGCCCGCGTGAAAAATCACATATTTAATCATATCACATTAGTTATAGTAATATCACTTTCTCACTTCACTATAGTAAGAGCACTCCTGTCACCAGTTGCATGTGGAATGTTAACACAGTGAGGCCATAGTAATGGGAGACGTTAAACAGATAGTTGGACTCCTTCTGCTTATCAGGGATGTAAATCCTTAGGTGACGGCCAAGCAGAAAACAAGGTCATAATTCTCTCTGTGAGGGAGGAGGTATAGCGCCCCCGTGAGAGGGGCCAGCGTGTAAGAGTTTGTGGAATGTTCTTTGTCTGTGTCTCTGTATATAAGATGTAAGGGGGTGGCCACAATTCAGAGATGGTCCTGGTGTTTCACTGGGATGCTCTCTCCACATTGCAATGTGTTTATTAAACCCACATCAAATCAAGGTGTTGCAGGTTATTGTTAAATTTTCCACAACAGCGCTCACTCCCTGTTAGCTTGTTATATGTTGCAGCATGTTTAGTCTCGTAGTGTCTCCTGATGTTAAAATCCTTAAACAGGGCAACAGTCTCTTTACAAATCAGGCACACAATTGCAAAAACACAATTGCCTTGAATTTCAGTAAAAAAAATACTGCAATTCCCACCGCTCCTAAAAGCGGTGGCCCTCACTGTCAACCTCTCTCTTTTTTTGTACAGTCGCCATGGCAGAAATGAGCAGAGAAAGGTGGGCTCGCAGCACAGGTGCAGGTAGCAGAGAAAAATGTGCTGCCACCATGTGGTGAAAAAAGGGATTACACTTTTAAAGTCAAGATTTATTTATTCAGACTTAGAAAGTGAGCCATAAATAATACATAATTAGACTGAAGCTGCGGGCCACGTGAAATCTGACGTCTCAAGGCTGGAGCTGAACAAAACACCCTGATAACAACTGTGTTGAGACTGTTCTTCCCATTCTATGCAAGGCCACCTGGGTTGGCTGGAAGACTGTTTACTTAGCCTGGCAGGGCGAAGGACACTGTCTCAGCTGAACTCTGGACACACACACACACACACGCACACAGACATATATACACATGCAGATGTACACTCATCCCCCTTCCCCCCTCCAAACGCCTTCGACGCTTATTCCCTTCCGATGCTGACGGTGGATCATGGAGACCACCGCATAGGCTGCAGGCCTGGATGCACTGTCTACATTGGCTGTCTCTCACCCTTTACCCACCCCTGTTGCTTGTCATGTGTTTCTTTGGTGTATTAAGAGTTTTTTCATGTGCTATGTGCAGAGGTGTTTTTTTTCTGTTCTCAAACTGATCTCCCTGTTGGAGCTCAGTCTGGGGGGAGTTATTTTTTTCTCCTTATCTTTCCTCATATTGTGCTTTTCCATGTTATACCTCTCTGACCTGTCTTCCCCATGTGATGTTTGTGTAATGTATGTATGGTCGGAAGGGTAAGACGGCGCTGGCACGGCTGGCAGCCTTAACCCAATTTCCCTCGGGATGAATAAAGTATGATCAATCAATCAATCAATCAATCTATCCATGAAGCCAGATAACACACACCAATTAGTTAAACTGCAGGAATGTCTTAAAGACATAAAGACCTGGATGGCAGCTAACTTCCTGCATCTTAATTCAGATAAAACTGAGGTTATTGTACTCGGCCCTGAAAATCTTAGAAATATGCATCTAACCAGATTCTTACTCTGGATGGCATTACCTTGGCCTCCAGTAACACTGCGAGGAACCTTGGAGGGATTTTTGACCAAGACATGTCCTTCAATGCACATATTAAACAAATATGTAAGACTGCTTTCTTCCATTTGCACAACATCTCTAAAATTAGAAATATCCTGTCTCAGAGTGATGCTGAAAAACTAGTTCATGCATTTTTTGCTTCCAGGCTGGACTACTGTAATTCATTATTATCAGGAAGTCCTAAAAAACTCCCTGAAAAGACTTCAGTGAATCCAAAATGCTGCAGTAAGAGCACTGACAGGGACTAGAAAGAGAGAGCATATTTCTCCTGTATTGGCTTCCCTTCATTGGCTTCCTGTTAAATCCAGAATTGAATTCAAAATCCTGCTCCTCACATACAAGGTCTTAAATAATCAGGCCCCATCTTATCTTAATGACCTTGTAGTACCATATCACCCTATTAGAGCACTTCGCTCTCACACTGCAGGCCTACTTGTTGTCCCTAGAGTATTTAAAAGTAGAATGGGAGGCAGAGCCTTCAGTTTTCAGGCCCCTCTTCTTTGGAACCAGCTTCCAGTTTGGATTCGGGAGACAGACACTATCTGTACTTTTAAGATTAGGCTTAAAACTTTCCTTTTTGCTAAAGCATATAGTTAGGGCTGGACCAGGTGACCCTGAATTGAATTGAAATTGAATGTGTCATTACAGCTGACCTTTGAAAAACTTCCCTGCATTGTACAGTAACAAAGGCTGTCGCAGAGCGTGGTATCTTTAACATGTTTAATGATTTTATTCTGTGACACTTCCTTTCAACAGAGCTCCTGTCTGCTGGTCAGGTGACCGTACATCAAACTGAGCCCTACAGCTGCATCACCATAAGCTCTGTTAAGCTCACGATGGCTGCCTGAACACACCTGCAGCATCCAGCTAAAACCCAGTAGAGATTCAGCTCATGTGAACACAAATCCAGTTTTTAATCAATAACATATGAAGATAATTATGTGAATGACTTTTAATTACCATGAGCCTTATTTTATAAAACAAAACAAAACAATGTTTCATGTTTTAATGCTTGGAAATTCTGTATTTTTAAGGATATTTTTAAAACTGTTATCCTGCTCATGTGGTTCAGATTTATTGCTTATATGATTATATTTTCAGGTGTTTAGACAGAGAGTGTTGAGGTTTGGACTGAGTGGTGTTATTAGACCTTTTTTTTTTAATCTTCTCTGTGAATTTTTATCCTTTTTAATATTTTTAACTCCACTTTTATACAATTTGTATCTGCTGTGTTAAATTTTGGCTCTTTAAACACTTAAATAAAAATGTTACTTATTCTTTGCATCTCAAAGGATTGGACTTCTCTTACTTGTCATACGATGACTGAGCCACTGAGAAAATAAGTAGCCCACAGATCAGTCTCTCTCTTTCAGATTCTGCATATCCTGTAGAAACATGCTGCATATAGAAATGACTGAAATGTGAAATGTTACAGAGGCTTTATCTCCTGTCTGTGACGGGACCAGATGGTGCCTCGCTGGCAGAAAAACTCCTCTGTGACCTCATGGCTCAATAACGATACGAGCGCTTGCTTGTCAAATACCTCGATGTGGCCAAGATGATAAGTGTACAGGACAGCGCACACAGTGTGCCTGGTGTGATGCTACACGTCCTGTGTTTGTGTCCTACAGCAGCAGGATTGAAACTTGCAGTTGGGATGCATTTTCTTCTTTACAGCTGAAAACGCTGTGATGTGAAAGACTGCTGCTCACCTCAGCTGTCAGAGGGCACACGGGGAAGACTGACGATGATAAGTGGAGGACTAGATATGGTGGATGGATTATCTCATTAGGTAGTCATGAATGTGTTGTTTACATTGAACCTGAAGTGACCTTGTAGCGTTTTCACTTCCTTTCTTGTCACAGAGTTCACTAATTTAGCCTGAAATCACCAATCAGTTAAAAAGATTAAATATATAACGTGCTGCACATAGATGAGGTCACAGTCTACCTGATTTAAAAACAGAAGCTGGCCTGCTCACACCTGGCCCTAACAACACCACCATCCGTGCATCACCCTTGTGACAGTCTAATGAACCTAACATGTGAGTGACACATAACACACATTCACACTGGCTGCATATATCAGCCTGGAGGGCAGAGCAGAACTCTGTATGAATCAGACGCACTCACATATTCAGGCTTTCCAGAGGCGTTTACCATCAGAAGAAGCAGAACACCGAATCATCAGCACCCCGCAGAAGAGCACAGCCAGCAACAAATCTAACAATAAAGACGTGCTGGAGCCAAAAGGTGCAGATAGCGAGTTTTAAAAGATAACTCACAGGACCAAAGGGGGAGAGGGTAAAAACCCACTGCCTCCTGAGATAAAGATCAGCAAGTCAAGCTGGTAGCAGACGACACGAAACGCTCTCTGGAGGAGGCGGCGACTGTGGAGCAGGCCGACGGAGAGCGTTGGTGACACTGCCCATCGAGGTACAGCCCAACTTGGCAAACCAACCCTGCCCTTTCTTGGACACCACACTGGCTGATCTGGGCATCCAAGAGTGAGTCTCACTCCGTGTGGGGACGTTTTTTGGTTTTTGTTTGTTTTTTAAGAACCAATCGTGTGTATATATTCAGGTCAGAGGTGAAGGAGAGGGTGGTTTGGGTTGACACCAAGAAGACCCAGGTGAAGAACAAAGCAGGGAAGCTGGAGGAGAAAGAGATCACCATCCTAGAGGTACGGCGGCGAGATCCAACTGCAGGGATGTGGTCAGATGGCAGTCTGTGGAAATCAGGTGACAGTGAGAGCAACTTGATTTTCCTATTTTATCCTTCAGATACGAGTGAAAGCCCAGAAGCCAGGAGACAAACAGCTCCAGGAGGTCCTGTACAGCACCGAGGCCCACACTGACCGCTCCTTCTGCTGTACTGGAATGAATATCCTGCCCCGGAAACAGACGTGTGCAGGTCTGGAAGCAGTTTAAATCCCATACTTTTTTGATCTGTGAGGCTCTTAATGTCACGTCTGCTGCCATTAAAGTCAGCTCAGGGTTTCTTGATTCTGATTTTTCTTTGCTGTGTCACTGTTAGCTCTGCATCGCCATGCCCTCCATAAAAGCCACTCCCCCTGCAGTGTGCAGCGACCTCTCAGATAACGGGTGACTTGTCAGACTCATGTGGATCACAGTGGTGTGCCACAGCCTGAGGCAATGACAAAAAAATCGTACCAAACATTACATCACTTTTCAAAATGACAATTATTCATTTACTCTTGGACTGACACCCATGCAGATGATTATGGCGCTGGACACTGAAAACAAGCTGCCGGGCTTTAGTCAGGCTCAGGGACAACAGGAGATCTGAGGAGCAACACAATGAGTACAACTAAAAATGAACAAACTTAACATCTGATTACCTTTTTTTGTATGAAAAGTTTAACATGAACGCTCCAACTGTTCACAGCAAAGCTTATTATGACAAGACTGCTTTGATTTAGTGATGTCAAAGTGTTATCACTTCATACTTCTGAACTGACATTAGCTGCATTGCATACCTTGTTAGAATTACACTGTTGAAACATTTGTAAAAAGCTTCTGTCCTTGTTAATTTATGTTTTGGGATAAGTTCTTGGGCTGTGTAAGGTCACAGGTTGCATTTCTGAGCAGAGTACTAAAGGTAAAGTAAGTCTTTTCAAAACTAACCATTCAGCATGTGTACAAACAGTGAGAAATCTCTGAATAAAAACAGTTTGAAGGAGCAAAAACACACATGTTTCTCCACAGGTTAAAGCCCGCTGACTCCCAAAGGGCAATGGGAATGAAAAACTCTCCTTAGCAGATTAAATCCATTACTTCACACTCTTGAGAACAAAGAAAGAAGTGTGTCCAAACTGTGTAAAGAACAGCAGCAGCGCTTTACAGTGAAGCAGGAAATCAAAATACAAAACAGAGGATGGTGAACCCGAACTCCTAAGAAAGAAAAAGTAAACACAGCATGCACGTTAACAAGGGTCTCTGCTCTGCAGGAAGTGAGGTCACAGCTGCTTGGACCTCAGCACTGTGGTTCTGCTCAAACTTTCTCATGAGTGCTGCTGAAATGTTCTGGCTTTCTGTGGAGGAGAAACAAACTGAGAGTTAGAGGTCAACACTGGAGACAGATCACTACAAAAGAACCAAATACTGATGAGAGTGCTGTGCAGGACGCTAAGAGACATCTGAGCTCTGAGTCACGAGGTTTATTCAAGGGAATTTTAACATGCAATCTGATAAGTTATTCTGCATGTGGCCATAGAAATCTTCACCTTTATCAACATCCTTGTTGCCCACGACATGACTGGAAGCAGCAACTATGGGTTTCATTAAATTCACGACTTGATAGAGATAAAAAAAATAAATAAAAACATTTAAGAAAAAAAGTGTAATTAAAAATATTTTTTAAAATTTAGGGACAAAATGCACAATGTGAGGAAGTTCAAGATTTACATCAGAGCATGTCAAAGTTTCTGCATGTGTTGGATTGTAAGAATAAATGATTTAACATTTAATAAAAGAAATGATTAGTCGGAAGTTTTTCCTTACAAAGCATCTTTCTAAACATGTGAACAGCTGCTCTTCAATAATCAATGTGAATCAAAGGCTTCTTTCAACACAAAATAAATGTAAGGAAACACACTTTACTGTTTCTACAGTTGACAACGAGCTTGGACCACAGTGATCTAAACTCATCCTCTACATTGGAAATGTAAACAGATGTAAATGTGGTTTTGACTGTACCAGAGCAGGGCTGTGTGTGTAGAGCACAGCCAGGCAGCTGAACACTGTATTGTTCTCTTCTTGGTCCTCTTTGAGTGGGAGACGAGCCACCAAAGCTGGCAACACCTGTCAGTGAACACTTTGCTAAAATGAAATACTTTCTCCATTTTTCACTTTTCTTGAGTCTCAAATATATTTGATATTAAAAAGTGAAATGAAATCTTGTGTTTAGTTTCTCATCACAGGTGGGTGTGTGCTTTCTCCTACATACATCAGCCAAGGTGGAGAGCCTTACCAACAACTAATGTTCAATATCACAGATATTGTAAATAGCAGCTAGTATCAATGACTGAGCTGACAGGATATCAGGATTCTGATCTGTTTTCTGTACTTTAGTAAATGATGGGCATGGGATGAATATTAGACCCTTTATCATAAAACCTGCTGATAAGAGAAATATTAGAATTCAATAGAATCTGTGGCTTCTTTAAATACCTTGATGTGTGCTCAATCATCCAGGTAAGGAAATCCCAAACAGTTGATTCTACAGGTCAGTGGCCACTCTTTCAGTGATGAGGACGTACACATTAATGGTCATTGAGCTCTTGTGTCAGGGAACTCCAGTGTGGGTACTGGTGGCTTTTATGATTTGATCCTTGTAGTCATTTAACTTCCTGTCCCCTCTTAGTTTCTCCATGACCAGAGCTTCTAGCTCTTCTAGCACATCAGTGGCCGTGCAGGCTGCCAGTTTCTTGGCTGCTGTTTTTACCCCACTGGTTGTGAGTGTGTAAATACCCCCACTAGTTAGCTTTGGCTGCAGTTAACTTGGGAGGAAGGGGTGGGTCTCCCATGACAAGATGAAAACCAATTATCTGGGATACATACATTTAATGATGCATGCATATATCTCTATCAATTAAATCTGGCTTGAGGTCTGCCATTTTTTAAATTCAGTTATTTCTCTCAGAAATGTTGGATGTAAATTACAAACATATTACAGTTATACTGTCACTGGTTAGTGTAAATGTCTCATTGGACATAGAAACCTTTAAATTCAGTCCCATCACCTCATATCTGGTGTCAAAGAATATCAAAGCTGTACAAGCTGTTTACAGTCAGAATGTATAAAACAGCATATGGCTGATATGTGAGGAATACTTATATAATATGCTGACAGATATTTGGTCTTACATCATTAAAATATAAACAGCAGGTGAGTTTTATATTTTATATATTTTATATATTATATTTTATAGCTGACAGATACTGAAATTACTAAATAGTTGGATAAACAAGAAAACATGTCCATCATTGCAAATGTTCATGAGAGTAACTAGAATAAATTCAACTAGACAGACTAGACAAACTACATCCTTAAATATCCTTTAAGTGGCAGAACAAATGAACAAACAGTTCATCACTTACTTGAGATGAAATCAGCTCAGCTACTTTGAAAATAGCTTCTAACTGGTTCCTCCTTTAACAGGAAGGCTTCTCGGGGGTAAGGCCATCATGCAGTCCAGCAACCTTTATGGTTCTTCTTTGATTCAACTGTTAGAAAAGCCTTTCAGTGCCTCCAGCTACTGGTTTTTGCATCTTGGGGTGTTACGGCCCTGGCCGTCTAGAATTTGTTTCTGTCTGTGTCTTTAAGAATCTACAGGTCCTTCCTGATTGGAGAGCTGGCAGCGGCTGATTGGTCCCCTCATCAGGTGGCTGTTTTAAAAGACCCCTCACCAGTAGTTGTCAGCGGCAGCAACTGACAGCAGCAGACCCATCCTTGGCCTCCAAACTCTGTGACGTTTGTCTGTGTGATTCTTGAGACCTACTGAGCTTTGTACATAGTGTGTAGATACATTTTCACTCGTAAATAGTACATTGTAAATAGGCACTGATGCAGAAGTGGTGAGCTGCCTTATTATTTTCTTGTACTGTTTTCTCCTGTTTATTTCAGTTAGAGAGTTAGGTGTAGCATTTGTCTTTTGTTTGGTTTTTCTTTCACATAGGCTTTTGTTTGTAATTTTGGCTTTTGTTCACGCCAGAGCTCAGCTTCAGTTTAGACAATAAATCACCTTTCATTTAAGAAATTGGCTTCTGGGTGTGGTTTTGGGGGCCAGGGCGGGGTCACTTCCTTTCTAACCCTTATGTTATGTTCCTGTACCCCTAGACTGGGGTGTAACAGGGTCGTGGAATAAACTTTTTGAATTTGCGCCCATTAACGTGGGCTACACAGACAACTTCTACCCAGGCTCCAGCTCCAACATGGATGACTCTCATAAATGTCTGGTTTTATAAATGATTTTCTTTCTTCCAATGGATTGGATCTCCTGTTTGTGACTGAGACACAGATGAGAGTTGGTGAGCCTAGCATTATTTCTGAACTGCTACCCTCCGACTGCTCATTTCTTAATGCTTCAAGGAGATCAGGTAGAGGAGGAGGAATACTGACTGTTTTTAAGAAAAAACTTTCACTACAAACAACTCCATGTACTGGTTTCCCCTCCAGCTTTGAAGATCTCATATTTGAACTGGGACGCTCTCAACCGGTTGTGTGTGCAGTAATCTATCAGCGCCTAAGTTTAACAAAGATGTTTTAAATGACTTTTCATGTTTTTTGGCTGAAATTGTGCCTAAACAGGATCAGATTATAATAGTTGGTGATTTTAATATTCATGTCTGTTGCCCTGATGGACTGCTTGCTCAGGAGTTTTTAAATCTTATTCAGTGTTTTGACCTTTTACAGTCTGTAGAAGGCCCTACACACCAGCAGGAGCACACTCTTGACCTGGTGTTATCATATGGTTTATCTGTTTTTAATTTGGAAATTGGGGATTCAGTGTTCTCTCATCACAAACCTGTTTCTCTTGTGCATGAGTTTAAAGCTCGAGCTCCACCCCGCCGCTGCTCTCTTCTCCTCCACTTTTATAAAGAAAATCTTTACCGACCCTGAGATTACTTATTGAGTCCACCCCAGATGAGCTGCTTCTGCAGTTCCAGGAAACCTGTACTCAGACCCTAAACACTGTGAACCCATTAAAAACCAGGCGCCCAAAACGTATTCCACAGTCCTGGTTAAATGAATCCACCCGAGCAGTCAGGCGTCAGTGTAGGAGAGCAGAGTGAAAGTGGAAGAAAGACAATTTGCAGATTTCTTTTGAAATGTTAAAAGAATGTTGGAAATTTGATCACAATACAGTGAAAATGAGAGAAACAGATATTTTTCTCATATCATTGTGTTAAATTGTCATAATCCCCGTGTTCTCTTTAAGACTATCAGCTCTACTCTAAACAACCCTGAAGCCTCTGCTGACACATGTAATCAGTTCCTTTCTTTCTTTGTAAACAAGGTCGAGTCTATCAGGTCAGCAATAGTACTTCCTACATGTGACCCATCGGTGTTTATTCCATGACTGTAAACATGTTTCCATTTGTAACTTCAGTCTTTACTCTGAAATACAGGAAATGACATCATGGCTCAAAATCTTTGTCGTTCAACCAATTCTTTATTTAACATTTTTTTAACTTTATTTAAGAACTTAAACAAAAAGAACTCAAAAAGAACTTTAATAAAATACATTCAATAAAACTTGAGAACAGGAAACTGATTTTTCATCCAACCACTGAAAAAAAAAAAGGTAACCACTGAACACAAACACTACAGAAGAACAATTTATAAAGATTAAAATTGAACTACAGGAACATTTTGATTCATAGCCTCATTAGAACTTTAAGGAGAGCCGATCTGAACTCTGTGGAGCCTGATCTCCAGGGTTTTAAGTTGGACTCTGAAACCAGAAGAAAATGTTTCTCTCTCTTCAGATTCGCTGTCATCCTGTGATGGGAACGATTTCAGCCCTGCGTGATCGCGCTGATGTTTGCACAGAGCAGATAATGAAGTGAATGTTTTGGCACATTGGTAACAGTGAAACAGTTTATTAGTAACGTGGGATCGTTTGTGTGCGGAGTATGAACTGAGATTACTGAAGCTCTTGTCACACTGCTCACAGCTGTAGTTTCCTTCCATGTGTGTACGTTCATGCTCGTTACGACTACTTGAATGTGAGAAGCTTTTGTCACAGTGTCTGCACTTGTATGGTTTCTCTCCTGTGTGGACTCGTTTGTGTGTTTTAAGGTGACCTGCAGTGGTGAAGGATGACCCACACTGATCACAGAGGTGCTTTTTGAGCCCACTGTGAAAGAGTTCATGTCGTTTTAACTCACTTGACGCGGGGAAGCTTCTCCCACATTCTTTGCAGTATTTCAGTTTGTCTCCAGTGTGTTTACGTTGATGTATTTTAGGCCGGCTTGCTGACTGAAAGTTTTTCCACAGATGTCACAACGAAAGTCTTTCCCACCACCACAGCGATGACAGGGTTGAGAAGTGGATCCATCTGTGTCGCTCTGCTTCTAAACAAAGACACAAAGACAGTGTAAGTCAGTCCTTCAACACTTTATCCTGAACATCGCCTGAAATAAAGAGCATCTCTGCAGACGTCCAATTACATTTTACTGTTTTGATTAACACACTCAGTTTACTGGGCTACAATAACACAATACTACCACCATAATACTACAGTAATACTTATTTAATATTACAGTAACATCTGACTTACACTTAAATGAAATGAAAATCTGAATAATGGCTCAGAGCTACTCTTCGGTGCAGTAGAAGTGCTAACATGCTAACACAATTTAATGAGCAGACTTGTTCCAAACAGTCAGACTGAACTTACAAGAAAAAATAAAAATACATACCTCACAGTAACTGCACTTGTAGAGTCTCTTTCTGGTGTGGATCTGTTGGTGTTGTCTCAGGTACTTTGGAGTTTTAAAAGTCTTGTCACACAGGTCACATTGATAAGGTCTCTCCTCAGTGTGGGTAAACATGTGGCTTTGTAAATGTGCGTCTGTTGTAAAGTATTTGCCACACTGATCACACCAGTACACATCTTCTCCGGAGTGAATGCGTAGGTGTATATTTCGGCTCCATAGCTGGCTGAAAGTTTTTCCACAGATGTCACAGCTGTATGCCTTAATTCCAGAGTGGGTAACTAGATGACTCTGTAAGTGGCTACTTTGAGTAAAAGCTTTACCACACTGATCACAGCTGTAAGCTTTAACTCCACTGTGGATGACTTGGTGTGTTTTTAGGACATTCTTCCTTGAAAACGACTTTCCACACAAGTCACAGCTGAACGGTCTCTCTCCAGTGTGGATGAGCTGATGTTGTTTTAGTTTAGACTTCCTCGTAAAATCCTTCCCACACTCGTCACAGGTGTATTTTTTCTCTCTCTTTCTCCTGTGAGGTTTGTCGGCCTCCTGAGAGCGCTGACTTCTCGGTCCATGTTGGTCCTGCAGTGACAGAGATACAAACAGAGGCAGTGAGTGAAATGCATTCATTAAACAAACTGAAGCTTCAAACTCCCTCCATTAACAGTAGTTTTAAACCTGAAGGTGGAGTGTGGCACCAAACACCTTAAAGGTCTCTTATCCCCACCTACTGGTAGTAGTAACACATTACATCCAACCTGGTGTTAAAGATAATTAATCATTGTTCAAACACTCTAAAATCATGCCCATCCCTCCTGCTTGTACACAAATATTAATGCTAACACTCAGATTAGTAATTAATGTTTACCAGGTCTGTACTTTTTTATATTTTTTATATTTCCTGTTGCTGTTTTCTATTATATATTTCTATAATTGTCTAATTTATTCAATGATAATGAATCAAATGTAACAGTTACTAGCTTGGTTCAGTGAAGGATGATGTCAGAGTCTGACTGTAACCTGAGGGTTTTTTAACTTTTACTCCCTACATTAAAAAAATATATATCTGTATTTTCTACTCCTTACATTTTCAAAACAGGCTTGTTACTTCTGGTTTAAGCATTTGAGGGGAGTTATTTCATCACTGCGGGCAACAAAGATCAAATCGATTTGAGCCTAAACAGTAACACATGAAATCCAATCCTGATCATGTACTAATCATAAGAGATTAAAGAGGCAAAACTGTGTGCCTTAGTCAGGGGTTAAAATGGGCCAGCGTTTATGTTTTTTGGCACAGAACCTGAACGACTGCAGGTGCTGATAAGTTGCAGTCGCAGTATTTCAACATCTAGTTAGCAATACAGAAGCCAAGCGAGAATAAATGGAGTAATATTTTTTATGTGGCAGGTAATTTCAAATGTAGCATTTCTGTCAGTCCAACAAACATCAGCAAACACACAAACTGTTTGTGTGCAGTTTGTCTCCCAGTGTGATTTAAAGCCTGCAGTAAAATCCTCTGCAGGTTAGTGCAGGACAAGCAGGTAAGTTTACTGTACTGTGATGGATTTAAAGTAAAGAACAGTATGTGACTGGTGCTTATGTCAGAGTTAGGTTACATCAAGTGTAGCAGAGATTAACTGAAACTTAAGCTCATGATGCTGACATTCATTCACTGAGCTCCACCCACATACCAACAGTATAGTGTCTAATATAAAGACAGTGTAGTGTCAGTGGAGAGCAGCGGTCCCCAACCCCCGGGCCTCGGACCGGTACCGGTCCGTGAGTCGTTTGGTACCTGGGCCGCGAGAGTTGAGGCTCAGGTGTGAAATGTATGTTTTTCAGGGTTTTTATCAGTTTTCAGCGTTATTTTGTTATCGTTTTTATCGTTAACTCGGTTTTCCTGGGTCTTTTCATGTGTTATGAATAAATCTTTTTTTCGGTACCGGTACTAGTTTTATTTTGTTGTATTTATCCGTGACACCTTAAAGGCCGGTCCGTGAAAATATTGTCGGGCATAAACCGGTCCGTGGGGAAAAAAGGTTGGGGACCGCTGGTGTAGAGGATGGAAATCAGCCAGGACAACTCATGAAACATCTGCTGACATCTGGTTGAATTCACAGAGAGCAGCAGGTCAGCTGATCACAGCCTGTACATTAAAAAAATCTATTGGAGCTCTCAATAGAAATTATTGTGAGCTGTGATTCTCTTCCCCACACTGAGCCACTACAGCTGATTTTAGGGTTGACTCCTGCTGAATCCCACTTTAACCTCTTCCCTGCCCATTTTCCTCTTTAGAGGCAAAGTCACCCTCTACAATGTAGCCATTGTATTATTACATGATTATTACATTACATTAATATTGCACAAGGTTCAGTTAGTTTAGCATAAAATATATATCAGTACTTCAGCTTTTAATGGAGTATTTCTTAACACTAGTATCTGTCACCTTCTGTGTCGAACTCATTGTTTTCTCTGCAGTGGCTGAGCTGAGTCCAAGTAGCTGAAATTTCCTCTGCTGCTCCGTCAGACTCTTCTCCTCCTGCTGATCAGCTGGGACACAAAACAGAACTTTGTTAGGCTCCACACTGCACTGAAGAGTCAAAGTGTCTCTTGTGTTCATCTGAGAACACACAGAACAAATTTTAGCTTCCTTGGGTGGGCAACTTGTTTGAAACAAACACAAAAGGTTTGAGCACTGATACCAAATTCAGCATTATGGCACACTAGTACCATGAGAGCAATTCCTCTTTAAAAAATGCCCTGGCCAAGAACAAAAACAGAACAATCAATGGAGCTGCATAAACGAGTGTTTCCCAACCACTGTGCCGCGGCATATACGTGTGCCGTGAGAAATGATCAGGTGTGCCGTGGAAGATTATCCTGTCTGAGTGGATGTAGAAATCTGAGCCATGATCCGAGTAACCCTCATCACTCAGTCACACTCCGATTCTATACTTGTATCAAGTCCATTGCACTACTTTCAAGCATTCTGCAACCTGTCCTCTTTGTATATACTCCTCTTATATGTTATTTATTCTTACTGTCTTACTATTTATATTGTTTTCCATGCACAGTTGGTGTGGAGCACCCACAATTTAGTTGAAAATGTACAAAGACAATAAAGAGTATTCTAATCTATCCTATTCTATTTATATGAATAGAATAGGATAGATTAGAATACTCTTTTATTGTCTTTGTTCCTCCATTCCAGTTTTGTGTGGAGCTTTAAAAAACCTGCAGTACATTTAAACGTGATAAAATTAGAACACAGATCCTCTCTTAGGGTTCGAGGCTGTATTTGTTTTAAAAATGCATCTCTGGTATCTCTGGCCTATCATTATTATTTTCCTCACAGTTAATCAGGCTCATTTACTGAATACTGATCAGAATATATCAAATCATCTTTGAAATGATTCTAATGATGGGCCTCTCAGAGTGAGGCCAGTTTTTACAATCACATGCCCTGTGGGCCGACACAACTTTGCACTGATAAGACAAAGGCAGCTCTGTTTTAGCCTGGAATACATTTATTTTTACCTTTCTCATAAATGGATTTCATTATAGCACTTTTACCGCCAACATGTTGGGATTTTTTGGAGCCGGAAGTGACCTTATATGGATGAAGGATGGTGCTAGCTAGCTAGCTTGGATAGCACGCTGCATTCATAAACTGTGCAGGTGCCACACAGTGACACAGAGATGCTAACAAGCGCTTAGTAACACACTAATAAAATAATAGAAACTCTGATTACACTTAGCTAATTTAAAAGCTTTCTTCTAATAATAAACTGTTTTCTTCTCTGTGTTTCATTAGCATTTGTTGATATCTTCTTGTAAATTAGTTTATAGCAGCTTGACTTGATGTAGAGGCTTTTTCTTTCAACAGGTTAACAAATAACTGACAACAGAGACCGAGGAGAGCAACAGAAAACTTCACTCAGGAGCTAAACTCAAGATTGACTAACTCAGATCAAAGTTACCTTAGTGCTTCACTTTAGATGAGGAAGAACAATAAACTAAAACACAAACGCAATCAAGCGGGAACTCTGCGGCTTCTTCTTCTTTTGGGTTTTTCTTTGGCGGTTAGAGCTTTAAGGTTCATTACCGCCACCTGCTGGACTAGATGGTTCTTAAACTAAAACTAGAGATTTAAAAGTATTTTAATTAACAATAAAAACAAAGACAAAATGTGTCAGTGTGTTATATTCATTAACATAAACATCAGATGGTTTCAGCTTACCCTAACCCCCATTTATTTAAGACGTTTTCCTTTCTGCAGGCTGCCACAGTAAATAAGTTTGTGTTGTTTTGCCTGATTTAATAAAGGTTACACTGACTCACTTCTCTATCAGCAGATCCAAGTGTGACATTAGCCATAATTTTCCAGGAGGGTACCTGGGTTTGGAGTCACAGCACAGTTTTCAGATTTAATTAATGGGCTTGAGTACAGCCTGATAATTACAGACATTCAAACTGTTTGCTCTTGAACTTTGGAAGTAAAACTATAGACAGCTTTAGAAGGTTTTTTCATAGGAAAAGTATAGATAGATACTTGGTCCCACTGAATAAGGTTAGATCTTTTACTGGTTGATTGATGAACCTCACAATAACTTGTGTCGCTTTGCAGATAAACTCGGCCTGGTTGGTGCAAAAAGTCATTTACCTACACCATGAAGCCATGAAATCTCTGAATAACAAACAAACTGGAGCGTGAATGTTTCGTAGAATTTGTCAAAAAGTTTTATGTGTGGTCATATTGTTTTGATGTTGTCATTATGGCGTTGCCATATTGGTCCAATTGATTGACCTTTATTATTATTATGTATTTATTTTTATTTTATTTTATTGTCAGTTGTTACAGATGGGACAGACATGACTGGGGGGACATTAAAGGGAGAAAGAAATATAGAAAGAAAGAGAGGGAGAGAAAGAAAAACAGAGGGGGAGAGGGACAAAGAAAACAATCACCTGGATCACCTGTTGAGAAAAGAAAAAACAGAAGAGACAACGGAATTACGCAGAGAGCAATTAACTTGAAGAACTGTAGATTTTGACCAGTTTATTGAATAATCTGAAACTCTTGAAAAAGAGTTTATCAATGTAATTACCCCAGAGAGATTGGTTTGTGAGTTTTGGAGAAAAAGCAACACATTGTCTGCATAAAGACTGAACTTATGTTCTACATTCTTGCATTTTATGCCCCTAATTACTGTAATTGCTGCTGCTAGTGGTTCGATAAAAATTGCAAACTGTGAAAGGGAGAGTGGGCATCCCTGCCTGGTGCCCCTCAAGAGACAAAAGCTGGAGGATGTTTGGTCATTTATTCTGACACACGCTGTTGGGGAATTATATAATATTTTTAACCAGTTTATGAAAGAGTTTCTAAAACCAAATTTGGTTGCAAATAAAAATTTCCAGTTCACTCTGTAGAATTCTGCTGGAAAGCCGTCTGGACCTGGAGCCTTATTATTGGGCATTCTTATCAGGGCTTCCTGGAGTTCACCTGGTGTCAGTGGCAAATCCAGTGCCATTGCCTGACTGTCTAGTAATTTTGGAAGAGTTACGTAGTCCAAAAACAGATCAATTTCATTTTTGAATGGGTTTATTTGTGGTGAGTATAAAGTTTCATAGAAATCCCAAAAGATGTTGTTTATTCTTTCAGGGTCATATAATATGTTCCCAGATAAATCTTCAACAGCACATATAGTTGTTTTTTATTTTTTTATTTTTAACTGGTTAGCTAAGAATCGACCAGATTTGTTACCGTGTTCAAAATTTTGCAAGCAAAGTTTTTGCACTAAAAACTGTGTTTTTTATTAATGATAGCATTTGTTCTAGTTTTGTTTTGCGTATTTTGTTCAGTATTTCCTGATATTGGTGGGACACGTAGGCTTCTTCTAAGGATTTGATGTTTTTTTCTAGTTCCTGAATATTTTTATTTTCTTCTTTTTTTGTGTGATGAGAAAGAAATGATTGTACCTCTCATCACAGCTTTCCCTGCTTCCCAGAGAACAGATGCTGATATTCCAGGAGGGTCATTATAGTCCAAATATAAAGTCCACTCTTTTTAAAAATATTTAATAAAGTCTTTATCTTTGAGTAGTGATGTATTAAATCTCCAGTTTTTATTTGGCAGAGTGTTCTTCTTATGTATTAGTATCAGAGATACAGGAGCATGATCGCTGACAGTTATAGGGTGAATCTCAGTGTCTGAAATGTCACTCAACAGTGAGCTGCTGATTAGGAATTAATCAGAGGAGAGTGGGAGTGATGGACATGTGAGAAGAAAGTATCGTCCTTACGGTTGGGGTGAAGGGAGCAGCATGCATCGCAAAGCCCAAAGTCGCTCATATACTGGTTGATTATATTTGTGGACTGGCAATTGCGCTGACTTCCTGCTGTGCTGAGCATATCCATTTTTGCATTTAGTCCCAAGTTGAGGTCGCCCCCAAGAACAAGTGTGCAATCTAGGTGTTCAGAGGGTGCACTAAAAAAACGTGAGAGAATGAGGGAAGGTAAGTGACTCATGCTGTAGGTGACGTCAGACGCCGGAGATCTAGCAGAAAGAAAGCAAATGGTAGCTTAGAATTCAACAAAAGCTTTTCTTTTTTTTTCAAGCTCCCATTATTTCAAATATATCAATCAATTGTCATATAATTAACCATATCTGCTTAATCCTCTCCAACACCCTGGAGGACAGCGGGGACAGTTTAGACGCTCTCCAAGATTACATCGTCTGGTGCTTCGAGGATATAGTTATGAAGAAGGCCCAGAGCGCATCTTCCCCGGCAAAAAGTGAGACCCCGTCATCGAAAAGAAGTCACCCGGCAGACGTCCCGCGCACAGCATCGTCTGCCGGCAAAGACATTGCAGACATCCTGGAGTCCATCGACACGCGACTGTCCAGCGTTGATGCGAGGTTGTCCCTGGTGGAGATTTTACACGGAGAATTTAAATCCCTGAAAGAGTCCCTGGGGTTCAGCCAGCAGCAGGTGGAAACACTTGCTGCTGAAAACGCCACGCTACGGGAGTCAGTCAAGTCTCTTACTGAGAGTGTGACCAAGCTTAACACAGAAAATAAGAAAATAAAAGAGACTGTTATTGATCTGCAAGCCCGTAGCATGAGAGATAACCTTGTGTTTTCTGGTATCACAGAATCTGCCGGCGAGGACGTAGAAGCAACGGTGAGAGGCTTCATTAAAACCCACCTGAAGCTGCCAGAGGACACCGTGAAGAACATCACTTTCTATCGAGTCCATCGTATTGGGGCTAAAACGACCGGGGCCAGGAGACCACATCCTACTGTTGCCAAATTCGGCCACTTCAAACAGAAGGAGCAGGTAAAGAGTCGTAGCAGGGACTGAAAGGAACAGACTTCAGTGTGGACGACCAGTTCCTCAAAGAAATCCTGGAACGTCGCAAGGTCCTGTTCCCAATCAGACGCGACTTCATCCAGAAGGGCTCCCGAGCTGTCATTGCTGTGGACTGGCTCTACATGGACGGAAAGCTTTACTACGACCCCGGCATCACTCCATGGATATACTGACTTCACTCCATAAGAATCCGCTTTACTTTCCTTTTTCTTTTTCTCTCTCTGGCTTTCACACTCTCTCGCATTAAGATTTATTAGCAATGGATTATATTCATTTGTTAATTCAATGTGATGTCATAACAGATAAAACACCGTCACTCTCCCTCAATACATTAATTACAATGTTGCTTGTTCATTTGGGTTTTTTTGTTTTTTTTGTCTTTCTCAGTTTTCTCTTTCATCCCTCCAGCTCACCCTTCTCCTTAATTTTTTCTCCTTCTCCTTTCTTTCACTGCATCCATCACCTGTTTCCCTTTGCAGCCACAAACAACACTGTCTATTTCTACACGCTCACACAACACGATCACACACACACACGCGCGATCAACGGCAGCATAATAACAACAGCTTCACAAGTGCGCACAGACATATAGGACACACACACTCAAGCTCATATCATGTGCTCATATTAGTTAATATGCTCACAGCAGCTGGAGCATCTCGCCACACATTTTGCCTCTCTATTTACAAATGAATAATGTATTTCCATTTTCCCCACACACAGCGTGCATCATTGGCTATACACACACAACTATGAACACACTAAGGTTTGTTACATGGAATGTAAATGGAGCTGGCACCAGAGAAAAGAGGTTAAAGATATTTAACCAGCTCAAGACGCACAGGCCTGTCACAGGTTTAAACAAACTTAAAACACCTGAGTTTCCTAATGTGTTCTCATCCTGCTATAAGGGGCTTAGCAATTTTAATGCATAAAAATATTAATTTCACAGTACTCAACACAGTTATAGATCCAGATGGTAGATTCATAATCATTAAATTATCTATGTTTAACAAAAAGCTATGTATTGTAAGTGTATATATTGTCACGGTTCTGGGTCCATTGGACCCAGTATTTTGAGTTTACTTTTTGGTTTACTTTTGCATCATGGATTGTTCTTTATGTTTCTCTGGCACTTTGTGTTTCAGTTATCTTGGTGTTTTGGATTGTTTTCTCATTTTGTGATGATGGTGATGATGATTATTGTTATTAGAGTTCCATGTTTCTGTTTATTGGTAGTTAGAATTTGTGTTCTCATGTTTTGTGTGGGTTTAGTTCCATGTGTCATTTTCTGTCTGTCTCTCAGTGTCAGGTCCGCGTCTTGGTGTAGTGTTCTTGTTTCCTGTTTTATTGTGAAGGTCTGCGTCTCATGTGAGTGTGTTCAGTTTTACCCCTGTCTCATCTTGTTGATTATTCCCAGCTGTGTTCCCCACCTGTGTGTAATCTCCCTGTGTTTCTCTGTGTGTATTTAAGTCGCGTCTTCTGTGTTTGTAGTTGCTGGTCCGTCTGTGTATCCACCCTGCTCCTTCTGTGTGTTATCCCTGCTGTCTACCGTCATCCACCTCTGCTCGCCGTCTTTCATGTTCGTGTTCTGGTTCCTCCTCCGTAGTTTAGTTGTTTCCAGTATAGTTTAGTTTGTCTCTGTTTGCCATGTTTTCCCTGTGCCGTGTATTTCAATAAACCACCTTCTCACCTTTACAAAGTGCCTGCATTTGGATCCTACTTCATTATCTCCACACGGCTCTTCTCACTCGCCGTGACATATATGGCCCAAAGGTTGATGATCCCTCATTCAGTCAGCTTTCAACACAATCTTTCATACATTCTTCTCTCGTGTTTCATGTATTTGCTCTGACATTCAGCATTGTTGAAACTGTCTCTTGTCTGTGGCTTGTAGGTCTACACTCTTAGAAAGGATGTGTTAAAAAATGACACAAAAAATGTGTTGTAACACTATTAACACATATTGTGTGAATTTTAACATAACATGTGTAAGAAAATGCATTTGCCTGGTGGCCTGATGGCGATTTTTCTTCTTCTTTTTTTAACGGTAACGGTATAAACAATGAAAGGTGGTGGATTGGCCAGATGCTTGCCAATGTTTATAAAAATAACTCAGTTGTTCGGTGGTGGCTATAGTGGAGCTTCCACAGAGGCCAGCAGGTGGATGAGGGAAAGGGGAGGCAGGAGGAGGAGAGACCCGAGGCGGCCGCCAGTCCGTCCGAGTGTCAGGTGAACTGAACTTAAGGTGAGACGTTATGACCTGCAGTCTATCTGGGTCAGATATAAATCAAGTTTAGGTGTAGTTTATTTTCATTGAGCTAACTTTTTACAGTCAGTTACTGGTACTGCGTACTAGCTAGCATGATGGAGTTTCTATACAGCTGGGTGGGTGCTATGATGTCACTGATAGTGAACTTTGTTTTATTCATAAGTTTGGTTATATTTGCCAACCGTCCCGTAAAAAACGGAATCGTCCCGTATTCAGAGAAAATATTACGTGTTTCGTATTGAGCTGAAAAGGAACACAGTTTGTCCCGTACTTCAGCTAGAATGGAAAGAGACACAAAGCTGGAGTTATTCTGTGTCTTTCTTCTTCTCTCATTCTCTCCCCTCTCTCTCCTGTTGCTACTTCAATCATGAAACTGATCAATGATCAGCTGATCGGCTTTTCTCTCTTGTTTGTTTATCGCCCTCTTTGCACCAGAAAGAGGAAACCAGCGGATGTCGCGTTAAACAACAGCAGCACGTTTAAGCTTGATCAGCTGTTTTTAGAATTTATTTAATATTAATTTCTAGTATCAGTTGATGTTTGCTGGAGCCACAGCTGTAAAGCTGCTGGTCATGATATTCATGATATCGGTTTGGATATCCTGGGGAGAGGGAAACATGAAGATGAAACCAATGAAGAGACAAATAACACCAGGATCCTTTTCTAAGTAGCTGACAGCTGGTAACTGTGCAGGGGCGGATCTAGCAAAGTTTTGCCAGGGGGCAGGTAGGGCATTAACAGGGAAAGGGGAGCACAAAGATATACTTTTCTTTCTTATTCTCATTTAAAATGTCTCACTTTTAATAAATAATTATCTGAATCTTACAACCAAAGTTTTTATCTGACGTAAAATGTATAGAAATCATAAATATACCAACAAGACAGTGTACATCACTGTCACAACAGCGTTTGTTTTCATTCAAAGGCTTTATGGCTTTAATGCCTGGTGGGCCGGTCTCTGGTCAAAATGCCGATTCTTTGTCCCAGTCCAGCCCTGAGCACGACACGCAGTGAGTTAATCTGAGAAGGTGCATTAAAAAATAAATGGCCAGGCCAGCGGTGCACATCGCCAATTAGCTTGCATACACACATTAGTTGTGCCGCTTCTTAGTGATGGTATCTTAGCTAACAAACCCGACTACCAGATTCAACTTGTAATTGGCTAAAAATAACTTAGCCTACCAGTGAGAGGAACGTTGCTAGCGGGCAGTTTTTTCAAGTGATGTTGAAATTTCCACATTCCGACACTTCAAATGCTTCAGGAGCTGTCCGCTCAGCGCAGCATCAGCACCACGGAAATACACGGATACATCTTATTAAACCCGGTTCTTTGGATTCTTAGGGCCAAGAAAGACACAGGACTCAAAGTGGTCTTTTAACTTTAAAAATGATCTTTATTTTAAATATCCGGATATGGAGGCCTGAACACACACACAAAACCCCAGGTCTGAAATACAAACGGAAGCCTAGGTATTTATATACTTGCTCTACGTCACATACACTTTAAGTTTCGATCAAACAGCCTAGTTGGTTTCACTTTCTGGCCCTATGCTCTGCAAAAGTATGCAGTTACCATGCTTTTGCAAAAGCATATCATTTCCTGTCAGGACTTTTTGGCACAGAGTTAGACCTTTCTTCTATAAAGCAATATGACCAGCAAATACGCATTCAGATTATAAATTTAAACCTCAACAATCTGTAGGCTCGAGACAGAATTCACAAGGGGTTTTTGGGACTTTCAGGTGTATGGACCAATGTTTTCTTTTCTGATCAAACCAGAAAGCTTTAATGAGCAGCTAGATTTGTCTCGCATTACCTGTCTGAGTTAATGCCAGTTAATGCGACATCAAAATGCAGCTGATTGAACTGAAAAGCTCGACTCTGTGGGGGGTCAAAGTGTGCAGAACTACGAACGCAGCTGGAATCCACAGCTGTGCGTGTTCATGGAGCTTGCATTTTCCCCTGCTGGACATCACTACCTGACAAGTTTAACTGTCTTCAGAACATTGCAGAGGCCTTATTGACAGTATTTGGCTCTACATATCTGTGTGAGCAGATTTTCTCTCACACGAGTGTCCTCAGGTAGCCGTCTGAATGCTGGACACTCGGAGACCTGTGTCTCTGAGTGGGAGACCAGAGATCACATTAACATGTGTATCCCTGTATTAACAAACATGCCATATTGGCCCAGTTTATTTTTCTTATCATTGTTGTGAGGAGACCATAAATAGCATTTGCATTTTCTGTTGTACACTTCATTTACTGTTATGGATAAAAAGTGTCTTTTTTTGTTTCAAAATAGCTGATAACTATTCACTGATAGCTGCCAACATCTGCAAACAAATATAACTCTTTAAAGTTGTTCTATATAGTGTGTAACTGTTCATATAGACCAGCGAGGTCCGCTCACTCCTCAAAGCCCGTGATGCCGCCTTCAGGTCAGGTGACAGAGCTCTGTACAGGGCTGCTCGAGCTGACCTGAAAAGGGGGATTAAAAAAGCCAAGTCAGACCACAAAAGGAACATCGAGTCCCACCTGTCCAGCAACAACACACGAGAGGTGTGGCAGGGAATGCAAGACATCATCAACCACAGAGGCAGCACTGTGAAAACAGAGAATTCGAGTGTGCAGCTGGCAGAGGAAATAAACAGCTTCTTCGCCCGCTTTGAAACACCACAACAGCAACACTCATCTGCTTCAGCCCTGCTCCCATCCTCATCCTCACCTGGTTCCTGCACCGCTCCACTCACTGTAACGGAGCACGATGTCAGACGTGTGCTCCTAGCAGTGAACCCCAGGAAGGCGGCCGGTCCAGACGGAGTACCTGGCAAGGTACTAAGAGCATGCGCACACCAGCTCACCCTCATCTTCACCAGACTCTTCAACCTCTCACTGGATCAGGCAGCCATCCCATCCTGTCTAAAATCAGCCACAATCATCCCAGTGCCGAAGAAGTCTCCCATCACCAGCCTGAATGATTACCGCCCTGTGGCCCTCACACCGGTAATCATGAAATGCTTTGAGAGACTAGTCCTTCAACACATCAAGGATTACCTCCCCCCAGAATTCGACCCCCACCAGTTTGCATACCGTGCAAACAGATCCACAGAAGACGCCATCGCCACAGCCCTCCACGCTGTGCTGAGTCACCTAGAGCAGCGGCAGAGCTACGTCCGAATGCTCTTTGTGGACTACAGCTCAGCCTTTAATACTATCATCCCGGACATCCTCATCAACAAACTGGTCACTCTTGGCCTCCCTCCTCTCACATGTGCCTGGATAAAGGATTTCCTCACAAACCGGCCCCAGACTGTGAGACTCGGCCCTCATCTCTCCTCCACTCGCACACTGAGCACCGGCTCCCCACAGGGCTGTGTGCTGAGCCCCCTCCTGTATTCTCTCTACACCCACGACTGCAGTCCGACCCACAACAACACTCTCATCATCAAGTTTGCTGATGACACCACGGTAGTCGGACTCATCTCAAAGGGAGACGAAGCAGAGTACAGAGAGGAAGTCCTGAAGTTGGCAGCATGGTGTTCAGAAAACAACCTGGCACTGAACACCAAGAAAACCAAAGAGCTCATTGTTGACTTCAGGAGACACAGCACTGACTTGGCCCCCCTCTACATCAACGGGGAGTGTGTGGAGAGGGTCCACACCTTCCGGTTCCTTGGTGTCCTCATCTCTGCTGACATCTCCTGGACGGAAAACATCTCAGCGGTCATCAAGAAGGCCCAACAGCGGCTGCACTTCCTGAGGACTCTCAGGAAGTACAAGCTGAGCTCCAACCTGCTGCTGACCTTCTACCGCTCGTCCATTGAGAGCCTGCTAACCTACTGCATCACAGTATGGTACGGCAGCTGCACCAAGGCAGATAGAGTGAGGCTTCAGAGTGTGGTCAAGACAGCACAAAAGATCATCGGCTGCCCTCTCCCCTCCCTGATTGACATTTATTCCTCCCGCTGCCTCAGCAGAGCAGCAAACATTATCAAGGACAGCTCCCACCCTGGTTTCAACATGTTCAGCCTGCTTCCCTCAGGGAAGCGCTACAGGTGCATCAACACTAAAACCCACAGACTCAAAAACAGTTTCTTCCCCAAAGCGATAACCACCCTGAACTCACACATGCACCGATAACACAGCCCACCACTTCCCACTTCCTCTATGGACCACCACTATTTATACTAATTCTATGTGCAATAACTGTATATACATAAACACTATTTATACCAATTCCATGTGCAATAACTCAACTGTACATACATAACACTATTTATTACATATTGTTTACGGCTTGTAAATTGTACATTTTATATATATACACATCTTCTTCCCTATGTTAATACTGTTCATATGTATATAGCGCTGCAGAACTGTACCCCCCCCCCCAGCATGTTTACACTGAGTAGGAGATGCTCTGTATCTCATTGTACAACTGTATAATGACAATAAAGGCATTCTATTCTATTCTATATAGAGCGTTATTAAATTTATTGCTACTGCAATCTAATGGCACATGGACTTTGGAGGAAATTTTAGATGGCACTCATCAAAAAGGTTGCCGACCCCTCCGATAAATCAATAAGACAAAGGTGGCTGCAGCTGTGTTTTAGTCTAGAAAACACTTATTTTTACATTTCTCTTCATCCTCTGCATGGACAGTGACCGCTGACCTCCAAACTCCCCACCCTTGGATACTCCTCTATGCTGACGATGTCTTTCTCGCAGATGAATCCCGAATGGAGCTGCAACGCCAAATGCAGCAATGGAAGACACGCCTGAGTGAGTATGGGCTGAGGTTGAACACCAAGAAGACCAAGTACTTAGAAGCCGGCCCCCCAAACCGACTGCACCTTCAGCGTCGATGGAGAAGACCTGCACCGTAAAAAAACAAATCCTAAAAAACCAGTAATATTCCGGCAGCTGGGGCGCCAAAATAATACCATAAAATAACAGAAAATAACTTTCCCATGAAAATACGGTTATTTTCAGTAATGACAATACAGTTTGTTGCCCTAATTTTACATGGGATTTTGCCTTTTTCAAGTGCTGTTAAACATTAAATTAGGAACATTTTAATGTGATTAAAAAATGAAATTACTTATAAACAAGGTCAATGAATGTGGCAATATGAATAATAATACTTAAATGTACAGAAATATACAGTTAACAGTTGGTTTAAATAATAATGGATTGCATTCATATAGCGCTTTTTGAGACAATCAAAGCGCTTTACAATTCCCCTCCGGCCATCACCAGTAGGCGGTAGGTGAAGTGTCTTGACCAAGGACACAATGACTGAGAGTGTCCAAGCCGGGGCTCGAACCGGCAGTCTTCTGATTACAAGGGGAACTCTTGAGCCACGATCGCCCGAAAAAGCAATAATAATAATTTTTATTTGATGTAAAAAAAAGTTTATAAGAATCATTTTATATATTTTTCCATAACATTACATTTGATTTTAACAGTTCAATCTTTCAAATAACGGACAAATATTTGTGAAATTATGATACATTTGTGAATGTATTTTAACAATCTAAATATGCATATGTACAGACAGATACATTTAAAAAACAAGAAAATTATGTTTTATTACATTTACAGTGATTTTACGTTAATTTACATTTGAAATGTGAAATCACAGTCTATTTATGTAAATTTAATGATATTCTAGAAGAACGGTACAAAACTGTAAAATACTTTTATATTACAATTTTTTTTTTTTACGGTGTGGCGAAGGTATGTCACTTCAAGTAATTCGGACCGATGATCACCAACAACGGCGACATCCTGCCAGACGTGCAAGCCAGGATTAATGCGGCCTGGATGAAGTGGCGCCAAGTCACTGGCGTCCTGGTGTGACCAACGAGTGCCTGACCACCTCAAGTCGAAGATCTACAAGAGCGTAGTGCACCCTGTGGCCCTTTACAGATCAGAGTGTTGGCCAGCCAGCACGAACAGGCCCTTCACACAATGGAAATGCAGATGCTGTGATGGTGCCTGGGCCTGACACAATGGGACCACGTCGCGAACATCGACATCCAAAAGCGTCTGGCCATTGTACCAATCACAGAGAAGATGCAAGGAGCACAACTGCGATGGTATGCGCACATGGTCAGAAGTGACGAAATCTCGGTGGCGGGGGGCGCTGTTAGACACTATGGTGTGAAGACGTGTTTCCCGGGGCTCCGCAAAGCACTGACAAAAATATTATTTTAAGACACATCCGCACTTTCTATATCAGCCTTGTGGGCTCTAAGTAACCCTTTTTGCCGCTGGGCGCCAGCTTATTTATTTATTTTTACTTTTTCATTCTTTGAAGTCGGGAAACTTGCTTTTGACAACTTCCGAGAAAGGCCGCACCTGAGGCCTCGGAGTTTCCTTCCTGGTTGGCTGTGGTGGCTGTAGCAGTAGCGTCCGGTTTTGCTATCTTCATGGCCTTTCCCTCACATATCTGGCTCCACGAACGACGGCTTCCCTTGCATTCTGTCACCAGTGAGGACAATCAAGTTCTTTCACTAAAAGTCCCACCATTTGCCTCTTCTTCTCTTTTTTTGCATAATGGGAGATAAGAGGGAGCAATGGAGAAAACGGGGACAGGCCGATGCGGGTGATTCACGGAGCCCGGAGCTGGGATGCGACTCTCAACGTGACGCGGCTATCACGGAGAGCAGCTACGAGCAGGGTGCGGGCGCACTGCTCAGCGAAGTCACATTTACCAGAACATTGGAGGTTTTGAAACGGGGCATCTGCGACAAGCTTGACTGCAAGATTGATACAGTTACCCATACACTGCGGTCAGAAATATCATCTGTGAAGGCTGAGTTTAAAGCTGCAATAATCACCTTACAGGCCACCGTTAATGCTCAAGGGACCACCATTAAAGATTTGGAGCTTTCAGCTACAACCTGCAGTGACGACCTGACTTCTCTTCAATCTGCTGTAAGTGTCCTAACGGAGGACGTCAGACAACTGCAAGCTAAATGTGAGGATTTAGAAGGAAGGTCAAGGTGCAATAATATTCGCCTTATTGGCATCCCCGAGGGTTTGGAGACATCTAACCCTAGGGAGTTTATTTCCCATCTTCTGAAACTGAATGAAGCACCTCTGTTGGACCGGGTTCACAGATCCCTTGGACCAAAACCCAGAGATGGAGCGCCTCCTCGCCCACTGCTCATTAGAGTCCAATACTTCCATTTCAAGGAACAGCTGCTATGTCTTGCAGGGGCAAACTCTCCTCTACTTTACCAGGGCAGAAGGATCTCCATCTTTCCAGACTTCACACCTGCAGTGGCTAAAAAACGTTCACAGTTTACTATGTCAAGCGCCTTCTGCACTCTTGTCCTGGGATCAAGTTCGGCCTGTTCTATCCTGCGGAACTGAGGGTGAAACTTCCAGATGGAGTTGTACGTAAGTTTACTGATCCTGCGTCTGCCACGGACTTTGCCAAAAAGATCCTGGGCGGCCCTGCCTCTCAAGACACATAAGTGTCTTAGCCCGTTAGGCTGATATGTCCATCTTGGTTAACTTCTGTGAAATATTTTATTCTATTTTTTTTTCTTGTTGTATTTTTTTATTGTATTTTATTGTATTTTATTTTATTTTTTTAAGTAACATACTTATGTTTATTTGAGGTGAGCTTGATTTATAGGATGTGTCTTGTTTTAATATATTTTAATTCAATCCTTGATTTGTCTGCCTTGTATTGTAAGGAGCTTGAACTCAACTGGGACTTCGAATGGTTGGGAGGAAGTGCTCAGGGGTGTGTTTGGTGGGGGGTGCACGCATCTTGTTTGGGAAGATGCTTCAGCATTTAGGGGGAAGTTTGGGTGTTCTTTGTTTTTTATGTTGTACTGTTCTGTACACTGACTTTGTTCTTTCTGTGCTTTTCACCGGTCAGCTTTTGTTTTTTTCAATCTTTGTTCTAACATGGTATCGCAATTAAATATTAATAACCAACAAGCAGGTCACTCGTTTAAGTTCTGTAGCTGGAATTGTAAAGGTCTGAACCAGCCTATTAAAAGCAGCAAGGTCCTCCATCATTTGCAACTTTTGGGCACCCAGATTGTGTTTTTACAAGAAACACACCTAAAAATTTAAGATCATTTTAGACTTCGTAAGGGGTGGGTAGGCCAACTGTATCACTCTGCATTTAAATCCAAAGCTCGTGGTGCTGCTATTTTAATACACAAATCAGTGCCATTTGTTTCCTCTAATGTTATAGCAGACCAGAATGGTAGATTTATTATTGTGAGTGGTAGTATTTTGAACACTAAATTCATTTTTGCCAACATCTATGCTCCCAATTGGGACGATCCAAATTTTTTTAGCACTTTTTTTGCTAAAATTCCTGACTTGTCTTCCCACTATTTGGTCCTTGGTGGCGATTTCAATTGTTGGCTCGGTCCGCTGGATCGATCCTCAAATAAGCCTGGTAGGCAATCCAATTCTTGCAAAATTATTAATATGTTCCTTGAAGAATTTTCTGTTATTGATGCCTGGCGTTTTCTCAACCCTACACACACAGAGTACACCTTTTCCCCCCTCCTTTCATCATACATACACTCGTATTGATTACTTTCTACTGGACAGTTGACTTACTTCACAGATTCGCTCTTGCTCTCATAATGCCATTGTCATTTCAGATCATGCTCCGTTGACTCTAGATTTGGCAGTGGGCCAAAGTTCTCCACCGGCTCCATGGCGTTTGAACACACGCTTGCTGTCAGACGATAAGTTCATCACCTTTGTGACTTCCAAGATAGACTTATATATAGAAACAAACAGTACACCAGGAATATCACCCTCCATTTTGTGGGAAACGTTTAAGGCTTTTATCAGGGGACATATTATATCTTATGCTGGTTTTGAGGCAAAACAAAGGAAAGAAAAGTTGTCCGAGCACATAACACGCATATTGCACTTAGATGAGTTGTATGCTGTCTGCCCGATACCAGAGGTCTATAACAACAGGCTGTCTTTGCAGACTGAGTTTGATCACCTGTCCTCTGCTCGGGCTGAAGAGATGCTGTTGAAGTGTCAGTACTCCCAGTATGAGTATGGGGATCAGGTCAGTAAACTGCTTTCTCATCAGCTTCGTAGTGCAGCAGCTGCACATTCCATTCCTCGGATTCAGACATCAAGCGGTGTTTCTACGGATCCTAAAATAATTAATAACCACTTTCGAGGCTTTTATTCATCTCTTTATGGGTCTGAGTGTGCATTTAGCACTGAGTCTTTGGACTCCTTTTTCAATCATCTTAAGCTCCTATCAATTGATCAAACGCACAGTCTTCGGCTGGAGGGACCAATAACTGTAGAAGAGATCCTGCAAGCTATCAGCAAATTACAGTGTTCTAAGTGTCCAGGACAGGACGGGTTTCCCGTTGAGTTCTATCGTAAATTTATGCCAAAATTGGCCCAGCTCATGATAAATATGTATAAGCATTCACTTGAAGTTGGATCCCTCCCACCATCTCTACTACAGGCATCTATATCCTTGATCTTAAAAAAGGATAAGGATCCATTACAATGTGGTTCATACCGTCCCATTTCTTTGTTAAATGTGCGATGCGTGTGGAAGCAGTCTTGCCATCTGTAATTAACCCGGATCAAACAGGATTTATTAAAGGGAGATATGCCTTCTCTAACCTTAGACGTTTGTTTAATGTTCTTTACAATCCTTCAGGCTCCAACAGCCCTGGGTTTGTGATCAGTTTAGATGCTGAGAAGGCTTTTGACAGGGTCGAGTGGGGATACTTTTTTTATGTTTTGGATAAATTCGGCTTTGGTAAAATAATCATCTCCTGGTTGAAACTTCTTTATACTTCCCCGCTTGCCGCTGTCAAAACAAATGGCACATATTCTGACTTTTTTCCTCTGTTTAGAGGGACTAGGCAGGGCTGTCCCATGTCGCCATTGCTCTTTGCAATTGCAATTGAGCCCTTGGCCATATCGCTGAGATCTAACCCAGGTATCACCGGGGTTACTAGAAATGGTATGGAACAAAGGGTCTCCTTATATGCAGATGATTTGCTCCTTTATATCTCAAAACCAGTATCCTCAATTCCTTCGGTGCTCTCAATACTTGAACAGTTTAGCCTTATTTCTGGCTATGAGCTGAATCTCGCCAAGAGTGAATTGTTCCCTCTGAATGCTGCTGCATAGAAATATCAGTGTACAGCACTGCCTTTTCGAGTTGTATCGGACAACTTTACATATTTAGGGATTAAAATTACAAGTCAATTTCATAATCTTTTCAAACTTAATTTCTTTTTTTTTTTCTTTTTTTTTAACCTGTCCCGTTTGGCTCTTTTGCCATCAGAATTATTGTCTAAAGGCGAAGAAAGATGCCCAACGGATTTACTTTACCAAATGGACCATCCCAGCCTTGCCGTAATGGTCCATTTGATTCACCTTTTATTGTTTATTTTATTTTCACTTGCTGAATACGGGACAGACTTAACTGGTGGAAAGAAAGGGGAGAAAGAAAGAGGGAAAGAAAAACAGCTGAGAAGAGGGACGGGGAAAAAGGGCAAAAACCAACAGAATAAGCAGACAAAAAATACATATATCGATCACCTGGATCACCTGTTGAGAAAGAAAAAAGAAAGCAAGCAGAAGAAAACGAGTGTAATAAACAACATCACAATGATATATGGGAATATGACAGTAAATACTAAATATTAAACATTATTGTGCAGCATGTGAGATCGACAGCGCACAGTGTGCTTTGAGGTAGGAGCCAAAAAGGGTGTAGTTTGTGTGTGTGATCACCCGTGTGTGCACCTGTGAGCATGAACGCGCTTGTTTTTAAAAGGTTCCTTCATGTAATGATCTGCTAGAGGGTGTGGGGGGTCACTGCCCCGTCCTCCAGGGCATGAAGCAGGTATGGAGGAGATCAAAACTCCAGACATCCAGAGGCCCCCAGAACACAAGAGACCAAGGAAGACCAACAGAGGGGCAGCCGCGCCACTATCCCAGAAAGAGCTGAGGAGAGTCCCAGATGAGGGGTCACTCAGCAGCCGCGGAGCAGAAGCCGGGGGGGGCTGCAGTGACGTGCCCGTGAGCTCCGCCGGCAGCCAGCTGTGCCTGAGTGACCGAGCCCCGGGCCGAGAGGCCAAGGGCACCCCATCCCCGAAGTGGCCCGAGCGAGCCCCAGGCTCCAGGCCCCGATAAGCAGCCGCCAAGGAGTGAGCCGGTGGGTACCTGGGCGCCCACCCCCGGACACAAAGAACCACCAACGCACCGATGTCTGAGGGCGTCTGCCACCGGCAGGGGAAGTGGTGGGGGGAGATGGGCCTCCAAACCTTGGAGGGCCTGAGATGTCCCCAGAGAGGTGGGGTCTGATACCCAACCTGACATATAGACACAGACAAACCCACCCTCATGCTCTCATATACAATTACTCAACACTCACCCAACGTGGAGACAGACATAAAGAGACGCTGTACACACAATCACACTCCCCAAGCGTACTCTAAGCCCCGGGTCTGGGTACCCTTGCCCCTGGAGGGGGAAACTGCGCCCAGACCCAGGTGATGTTACCCTTTTCCCTGCGGTGGGGAGAAGCAGACCGCCCCGACTCCGCAGCAGCAGGGAGGCCCCACATTCCAGACCCCAGTCGGACGGCCAACTCCTCCTCCTAGCCCCCCCGCTCCAGCAGGCCGCAGAGAACGGGGGTGTGTGAAGACTCCAAACCTCCCTCCACCCGCTCATATGTAGTGTTGATGTATGTGTGTTCTAAGGTGCATTTAAAACCCAGGAGGGCATGGAGCTACCTGCCAGAGCAGCAGGTAAGCGTATAGCCCCTCCTGCTAGCCCTCAATGTCTACGTGTATTTAAAATTGAGAGGTGGGCAACGACGCCAGGGGTGAGGTGTACACCCTGATGGTAATTTGGAATCCGTGTAGCGTGCCCACCCCCAAGATCCTATATGTATGTGTAATGAGAGTGTGAGTAATGTGAATGTCTAAGTTGTGGGATAAAATTGAGGCAGAGGCAGCCAGAAGGGGACAGAGGGGGGGGATGTCTCCTCTGCACCCTGGTGACACACCCCTACCCCAAGGCCCTGCATGTGTGGGTGATTGTGGTGGAGCGGGAAGAGGGAGGCAGCTGGAGATGGGGAGGGAAGGAAGGGAGGGGTAAGTGACCCCTCCCTGGGGCCAGCTCCCCCGCTGACCAATATCAGTGTACAGCACTGCCTTTTCGAGTTGTATCGGACAACTTTACATATTTAGGGATTAAAATTACAAGTCAATTTCATAATCTTTTCAAGCTTAATTTCGACCCACTTGTGGAGAAAGTCAGGCAGGATTTGGACAGATGGTCTCTACTCCATCTGTCTGTAGCAGGGCGTATAAATACGATTAAAATGAACATCCTTCCAAGACTTTCTTTTCTTTTTCAGTGTGTCCCTGTATTTATCCCAATTTCCTTTTTTGTTAAATTAGACAAGATTCTCTCTGGGTTCATTTGGAACAAAAAAACCCCTAGAATACGCAAGACATACAGTGGCTTGCAAAAGTATTCGTCCCTCTTGAAGTTTTCCACATTTTGTCACATTACAGCCACAAACATGAATCAATTTTATTGGAATTCCAGGTGAAAGACCAATACAAAGTGGCGTACACGTGAGAAGTGGAACGAAAATCATACATGATTCCAAACATTTTTTACAAATAAATAACTGAAAAGTGGGGTGTGCATAATTATTCAGCCCCCTGAGTCAATACTTTGTAGAACCACCTTTTGCTGCAATTACAGCTGCCAGTCTTTTAGGGTATGTCTCTACCAGCTTTGCACATCTAGAGACTGAAATCCTTGCCCATTCTTCTTTGCAAAACAGCTCCACAACTGCCTTGTGACGGCCTCAGAGGTTGTCTAAGAGAATGTTGGGAGCAAGAACACCATGAAGTCCAAAGAACACACCAGACAGGTCAGGGATAAAGTTATTGAGAAATTTAAAGCAGGCTTAGGCTACAAAACGATTTCCCAAGCCTTGAACATCCCACGGAGCACTGTTCAAGCCATCATTCAGAAATGGAAGGAGTATGGCACAACTGTAAACCTACCAAGACAAGGCCGTCCACCTAAACTCACAGGCTGAACAAGGAGAGCGCTGATCAGAAATGCAGCCAAGAGGCCCATGGTGACTCATTTTAGCAAACTCGAAAAGATTAAATTCACCCTGCGTGGGTCTATGGCCAAATTTCTTGAGATCTGGCAACCCTTTTTTGTCAGACTTTGCGGTCCCGCAACACTCCCAATTAGCCAGCTCAGACTTAATTCTATTTTATCTTATGCTTAACTATACAGACTCTGTGCCTGCACTTTATGATGGCATTTATTTATCTACTTTATACATATTTCTTTTCTCTTACAGATTTGACTTATCTCGACAACTAAGCTGACCACTCATTATGTTTGTGTTTTTATTTATTTATTTATTTTTTGTGTTTGTGTAGGGGTGTGGGTTCTGAAACACTGCACATCTCTCTTGTACACTCAGGAACTGCTATCTTGTACTCCAGGGTTTTCTATTTGTATTATTAGCTTGGATGCTTTTTTTTTTTTTTTTGTACACCTACTGGTACTCTTGTAACTATGGGGTAGGAGTGTATGTTTCATATTGTTTTATGTTCTTCAAAAAAGAAAACGGCATATTGTTCAATTTGTCTTTTGTAAAAATGGATGCAGAAAATTCAATAAAAATATCTGGGAAAAAAAAAGAAATCTCGGTGGCAAGAACAGCACTGGGGCTCAGTCCCCAAGGCCAGCGACCAAGGGGCAGACCAAAACGGTGATGGATGGACCGAATTAAAGACGACGTGAAGAAGATCGGCGCGAACCTGAATGATGCCCTTGACCATGCTGAATGGAGGTGGCTTTGCAGAAAAGTGGAACCTGCAGAGCGGGAATAACGCTAGGAGGAAGAAGAAGAAGAAATGATCAGAATTATAATATTTCTGATTGTCTGAGTCAAAATTGAATCGAATCAGAATTTAATTGTTTATAGAATTCGAAATCTGTACCCAGCCCTAGTCCAAACTAAGGAAACACACCATCTGTGCTTTCATACATGTGAAGATCTCCATGTGTTGATGTGCTTTTATATGGTCTTCACATGTATGAAAGGACAGACTGCATGTCCGTTTTTAACAAATGAAAAGCACAAGTCAAAAGCAGGGACGTGTCTGGCAACTGATGTGGTGATCATTTAAATTAGAGTAAAAAATTAGACTAGTCTAAAAGACGAGTAAACAACAAAAATCTAAGTGAGGCTTTACATTTTATCGGTCTGAAGTTGTGTTTTAATATTTATCACAGTTTGGATTTATGAACCTTCATGTTACAGTGCAATGATATCACATAATGTAAACATAGACCCACAAATTAACCTGAAAAAATGTGATTTCAGAGCCCATTTGCTCCTCAACATGGACAAGTTATATATCAAAATGGGAAAATATTTGTCCTCACTGAAAGAAATCTTGTGGTTTTCACATAAACGACCTCAGACTCCTATAATATCTGATAATTCTGGTCAAAACCTGAAGAGCAGGGTCTCTTTAACCTGCCACCGTGCTGATAAACAACAGGAACATGAAAACACTGCGTCTTCTACAGTGGAAACTGCTGGCAGGCATGGTAAGAGGATGTAATCACTGTAATCACTTTAATGTAAATGGGGTTTATTTAAATGGTAAATGGCCTGCATTTGTATAGCATTTGTTTGTATAACATGGTTTATCAGTGCAGCTTCGGCCATGTTGATTAACTGCGCTAACTGCATCCTATTTGCATGAAGAGCCTCTGCAGGCTGACTGTTTCACGCTCACAGAGCCACAGAGGGACGATTTCCACCACGGTCAGCCGGTTACAACCAAAACACGTGCCATCCTCAGAACAATCACTTTAACTAGTCATCCAACCTCAGCTTTGGGTGGTGCAGGATTACTGCTGTCAGGTCTTCTCCTCTGGTTTGTGCAGTCACCGCACAGCAGGGAGGCTTCAAACCCTCACAGGGCCTTTCTGTGGGGACTCTGCATGTTAGCTTAAGTGTGAGCTAAATAAAAAGCTTTTAGATGTGAGATACACAAAAGTGTTACACAACAAGTGTTTAACTTTGTCATCGTGCAGCAGAAGTCTAAACCTTATTTCAGCCGAACAATGAGGAAGTTCAACTGACCACAGTCTGTTTCTTCTAAAGGTTTATCATTCAGATAACACCAAAAAAGCTCTCTGTGTGTTTCTGTGTGCTAATAATGGGTTAATAATGGGTAATAACATATTATTAGGGTTAAGACACCATCCTTATGTACTGATGTTTGTGCCCTTTTGGGACAATCTACTCAAAGTTTTGTGTATCACAAAGTATTAAATAATTAAATTAAATTAATATTAAAGTAAAAGGAAAATATATTTAGAAAAAGAACTGTGTTAATCATCCCACTGTGGGTCAGAAAGTCCAGAGAAGTATGTTGGCTATAACTCTGCATGATGTGACCGGATGCAGCAGGACACCCATGAGTACCTGAAGTACTGCTGTTCAATTCAATTCAATTCAATTTTATTTTTATTTACTCATGTATATTGTGTCACTCATCTGTTCAAGCTCCAGATGTTAATGAAGCTATTATCACTGTACTTCAGCATCTTAGCAAGTCCCCAAAACAGGAATTTAACATACTACTGCTACTAGTACTAATACCATTACTACTAATACTAATACTATTAATATTACTGCTCCTTTGATCATTTGGTAACTACTGTAACTATTCCAGGTCACAGATGAGGTGTTGCCCTGAAAGGAGGAATTTAAGTATCTCAGGGTCTTGTTCAGGCTGATTGATGGATCAGGGTCTGCAGTGACACAGACCTTGTAGGTAAAGCTGTTGATTTACTGATCGCTCTAAGTCACGAGCTCTGTGTAGTGACTGAAAGAATGAGATCACTGATACAAGCAGTGTAAATGAGCTTTCTCCAAATAATGACTGGCACCATTTGAGCTGATCTATGAGCTATGGAAGCTTGTAAAAAGCTGTTGCACTCACAGAGTTCGTCATATTTGCTGACTGTGTCCACACATGGAGCCTTTTAGAGAACATGTGTGATGACATCTGATAAGATCTTTGTGCTGTTTCTCGTTTCTGTCTTCCTCATTTTCAGGCTGCCATGCCCCTTTGCTCAGATAAAAACCTGAACTACTGCAGATCAAACCACTCCGTACAGCTAAGTGAAGATCACAGACCTTTCAACTGAGCAGGTATGTGAAGCACTTGGGTCACAGTTTGGTCTGAGTTCACTTTCCTACATTTCATTGGTTTCTTTCTTCTGTTGCAGTTTTAGGACAAACAAAGCAGTGAAGGTGAGAAAGTTTGAGATTTACTACTTGAATTTGGATTTAGCTGCCTTAAATTCATCTCTGGTTAGCTGTTTATTGGCGTTCACTGATTTAAAGTGGATCATAAACATGTTGTTTCAACGGTGCAGATGAAGGTGATGCCCTGCTTCATGCTGTGTGTCCTGCTGGCAGCTGGAACCAGTCTGGCTGTGGATGTGAACTGGCTGACTGAAGTTGTCAAAGCCATCAGGGACAAGTGAGTGAAATTTATTATGTCATTAACCATGGCAGGAAAACCACTGTCTCCTTATCATCCATGTTTTGGTTTAATGTGCTGGTTAGTGCATTCGTTCAGCCCAGTCTCACAGAAAAATGTAAAATGTTCCAGGTCTGCACCATGATTGTTTTGAAAGATTTATATGGAGACACACAAACCTGGAAACTGATGGATTTCCACCCAGAGCAGTTTGGTCTTTGTCAGTGAGTCTGCATAAAAGTACGGCTCCCACAAGAGAAAAGAGACAGCTTAATTCACCAGCAGGTTTACCCAGACTTTATACCGTCCGTGGCAGAAACTTGTTTTTCAAAACTCTGCTGATTCAGTCCTGGTCATTTATAATCTTAATGTGTTCTTGCTGATATATTCTGGAGCAACAGCCAACATTCTTCTGCTATTTGTTCTCTCATACATGTGCTTGAATTCTCTATTTTTTGAATGCCAAACTATTGCCATGATTCTACTTTCTGTGCTTGTGTGCTTTAGTTAGTCTTTAGCTCCTATCTGTTTAAGAAATAATCCATAAACCTGCAAGGACTACAGATGAAAATTGGTCTATATCACATCTGGCCCTTTGTAGTTTTCATGTTTGAGAACACATATGCTGTCATACATGCTGAATGCTGTGTTTGAGTCAAAACATACTTCATAAATTAAAAAACCATTAGGCCACTTTTAGAAAAAAGTAACTGGGTTAAAACACAAAGTCTCAGATGTCAGAACAAAAATAAATATGGTCTTTAAATTAAGTAAATACAACCTGAGATGGACAACAGCATAATACATGTTGGTGTGTCATGTTAGTCATTATTTATTTAACAAAATGCCAAAATGCAGAACCAGAGTGTGAAAAACCGAGTCCAGCCCTTGGTTGTTTCTGTCATTTAGTTTTTCAGACTGTCTCTGCATGTTGGCTCAGCTACTGTTCAATGACGGTGAATTTGTAAAATGTCATGTATTGATTATCTGAGGCTATATTTGAATAAGACCTGCTGAGGACCAGATGACTTCATTACAAAAATCACAATTCATGCCCATTAACGCAAACACATTGACTGTTTGTTTTGCTCTAAGACCGGGCTGTTATACATCTGTCAGTAGTTTCTGTTTTTATCAGCAGCGCTAAGTGGCAGAAGCTCAGGCTGGTACAGATGCTTTATATTGAATTTGGTTCAGTTTAAGTTTAATCAAACTTTTGGATAGCTAACCCTAACTAACCTAGACAAACACAGCTAGTATCTGCTGGCTGTCTGTTATGAGGGGACCTCGACAGCAGACCTAATCACTAAAGTTGTGGACACATATATGTGACAGACACAGATGTATCAGAGTACCTGTAACGTGTCTGAAATGATCTGAGATGTTTGTTTCTCATTTGGCAAATACAGAATTTCTGTGTCACATTAAAACTTCTGTGTTCTTCTCTCTTTGTTGTCAGGTACAAGATAGATGGACAGTTTTGTCTAGCTGCAAACATCCCACTGCAGTGCGACCCCAACACACTTAATGAAATACTCAGAGACGACAGCTATGAAGAAGTGAGGACAGTCATTGGGGAAAGAAACTCTGGAGAGCGTAACGTTTATGAAGGCAACCGAGTGGTTATAGCCAGGTTTCGAAAACCTGAACACGCAGAATATCGAGTTCTACAAAAACTAAAACAATTGAGCCAAAACAGCGATGGAAACTTCCTGCTCCTCTACTCTTATCTCTCCCCATGTAGCAGGTGTACAGAATTAAGTGATAACAATAACATCCTTAAACAGATTAACGAGTACATTCACAGATGGACAGACAGAGCCTTTGTGTTTACAAAAGTTTATGACAAATCAAATTCTGAAACTCAGTCTGCAGTCGGTGTTAGCACACACAGAACCATAGACAGAGAGGAGTTGATAAATTCACTTCACGCGCTCGCGTCTTCAATGGGCCTCAGAAACATATTTCGTTGTGATGGACCGCGTAATTCTGAGTTAGAGTGTCACAGCTGCTATCCAAATGGCATATATTTGGAGTTTTGTATTAATAACAAAGCTAGCCCTCAACAGGCAGAAAACCATAGATGGGAAAGGAGACAGAGTGAGAGCAGCAGAGTAGAAAGAAGATGGGGAAACAGGAGCAGCAGTGGGAGCAGGCCCAACAGGAAAAACATGGGTGGAGGCAGCAGCAGCAAGCGGAAGATGTACAGGAGTCAGAGTGAGAGCAGCAGCAGCAGCAGAAACAGTAAAAAGCCAGAAGACACAAAGGTGGAGGCAGGAGCAGCAGGAAGTGAAGCAACCATAGTAGCAAGAGAAGGAGCAGAGAAGGAAGTACATGGGGAAGCAGGGGGAGGAGCAGCAGTAAAAACAGGTGGAGGCTCCAGGAGGAGCAGTAGCAGTAAAGGTTAGAGGAGTTAAAAACAAACCATCATCCCTGAAGTCAAACTTCCTTCACACTTTTAAATGATTTTTTTCCCAAACATCATTTAAATTCTACTTAAAACAAAATATAAAAAATGTTCTGCCGTGTTTTTTCTGAATAAAGTCTTCAGCTTCAAACCTGCTCTGTGTCTGTCTCTGTTACACCGAACATCTGCAGATTAGACTCGATTTACTGATGTCAGTCCCACATCGAGATATTTATTGAGGTACTTACCGTCATTCTGTTTATAATCCAACAGTGCACAGTTGAATGAAAATACATTTCCAGGCAGGTGTGTTGAAGTCCATTTTTTGACATGGAAAAATAGCCATATAAATGTTATGGTCCTGGGTCGATGACCCAGTGTTTTGGGGTTTTGTACTTTTACTTTGATTTCATCATGGTTTGTGACTGTTTGTGTTTTGGGTTTCTGTCCTAGTGTTTCTAGCTCCCTAGTTTCGTGGTACTTCCTGAGTTCTGATTTTTAGGTTTTGTTATTTGACCTCCCAGTGTTAATTCGGTGCTCCCTTTGTTCTGTGTCATCCCTACCTGTGTATCCCCTCTAGTGTAGTCAGGCCTCTGTGTAAAGCCCACGTCTCTGAGTCTGTGTCTTCGCGCGTGTTTTGAGTTTCCTTTTTTATTGTGAAAGTCTGTCTTATGCCAGTGTGTTCAGGATGCGTTTCCCCTGTCTCGTCTTGTCGATCACAATCAGCTGTGCCTCCCTCCTGTGTGTAGTTTCCTCATTCCCTTCTGTGTATTTATAGTTTATAGTGTTCGTTGCTAGTCCGTCTGTGTTTCTTCCCTGCGTGTTTCTCCCGGAGTTGTCCGTTCAGGTTTGTTTTGTTAGTCACTCCCAGACTAGGTCACCTTTATCAGAATCAGAATCAGAATACTTTATTGATCCCTGGGGGAAATTATTTTTTGTTACAGTGCTCCATTATAAACCAACATTAACAAAACAGACAACACGCTAACTAAGAATAGTACAATATACATATATATATATATACATAAGTCACACATTAATAAATAGCTGGAAAGAAACATGTAGTTGAAGCAGTAACCAGTGTGTTAAGTGGATGAGTTGTACAGGGAGATGGCCACAGGCAGGAATGATTTCCTGTGTCGTTCAGTGGTGCTTTTCGGTAATCTCAGTCTCTCACTGAACGTGCTCCTGTGACTGACCAGCATGTCATGGAGTGGGTGGGAGGTGTTATCCAACATTGTCTTTATTTTGGACAACATCCGCCTCTCTGACACCACCTTGAGGGAGTCCAGCTCCATCCCCACAACGCTACTGGCCTTACGGATCAGTTTATCGAGTCTGTTGGCATCTGCGACCCTCAGCCTGCTCCCCCAGCATGCCACAGCATAGAGGATCGCACTGGCCACAACAGACTCGTAGAAAATCCTCAGCATTTTCTGGCAGATGTTGAAGGACCTCAGTCGCCTCAAAAAATAGAGACGACTCTGGCCCTTTCTGTAAAGTGCTGTGGTGTTTTTAGCCCAGTCCAGTTTATTGTCAATATGTACTCCAAGGTATTTGTAGTCATCCACAATGTCAACACTGACCCCTTGGATTGAAACAGGGGTCAAGTGTTTCCTGGTCTTCCTGAAGTCCACGATCAATTCCTTGGTCTTTGCCACGTTGAGCTGCAGATGATTCTGCTCACACCACGTGACAAAGGAGTCGACCACAGCCCGGTACTCTGTCTCATCATCCCTGCTGATGCATCCAACCACCGCTGAGTCATCAGAAAACTTCTGAAGATGGCAGGTCTCTGTGCAGTGGCTGAAGTCTGTGGTGTAGAGGGTGAAGAGGAAGGGGGAGAGGACAGTCCCCTGTGGTGCCCCTGTGTTGCTGATCACCTTGTCCGACACACACTGTGGGAGACGTACATATTGTGGTCTTCCTGTCAGGTAATCAACAATCCAGGACACCAGAGAAGCATCCACCTGCATCGCTGCTAACTTATCACCCAGGAGGGTCGGCCTGAAAGCACTGGAAAAGTCAAAGAACATGACCCTCACAGTGCTCGCTGGCTGGTCCAGATGGGTGTAGACACGATCGAGCAGGTAGATGATGGCGTCCTCAGTTCCGAGACGAGGCTGATAAGCGAATTGAAGGGGATCCAGATGTGGTCTTACTATGGGTCGCAGCTGGTCCAGGATGAGTCTTTCCAGGGTCTTCATGACGTGGGAGGTCAGTGCCACGGGCCTGTAATCCTGGGGGCCACTGGGACGTGGCGTCTTTGGAATAGGGACGAGGCATGATGTCTTCCACAGCACTGGTACCCTCTGCAGACTCAGACTCAGCATAAACAGTTTATGAAAGACTCCACACAGCTGGGGGGCACAGGTCTTGAGGACGAGGGGACTCACTCCGTCTGGTCCAGCAGACTTGCCTGAGTGAAGTCTCCTCATTTGCATCTCCACCTGGTATTGAGTGAAGGTGATGGGTTTAGGTTTTGTTTCTGTTCGCGCCCAGTGTGTTAATAAAAGCTCGCTTACTTCCAAGCCAGTGCCTGTGTCTGGATCCTGTCTCACATTCATCACACATCTGCCTCCGCAGCCGTGACAATAAATATATATAAGAGAGCATCAGAGAGACTTTATTATTCCCAGAGGAAAAATTAGTTGTCATAGCAGCAAATACACAACAAACATCAAGCACACACCAATTTGTGAAACTACAGGAATGTCTTAAAGACATAAGACCTGATGACCTCTAATTTTCTGCCTCTAAATTCAGATAAAACTGAAGTTATTGTACTCGGCCCTGAAAATCTTAGAAATATGGTATCTAACCAGATTCTTACTCTGGATGGCATTACCTTGGCCTCCAGTAACTCTGTGAGGAACCTTGGAGGGATTTTTGACTTCCATGCACATATTAAACAAATATTTTGGACTGCTCTAAAATTAGAAATTTACTGTCTCAGAGTGACGCTGAAAAACTAGTTCGTGCATTTATTACTTCCAGGCTGGACTACTGCAATTCATTATTATCAGAATGTCCTAAAAACTCCCTGAAAAGCCTTCAGTTAATCCAAAATGCTGCAGCAAGAGTACTGACAGGGACTAGAAAGAGAGAGCATATTTCTCCTGTTTTGGCTTCCCTTCATTGGCTTCCTGTTAAATCCAGAACTGAATTCAAAATCCTGCTCCTCACATACAAGGTCTTAAATAATCAGGCCCCATCTTATTATAATGACCTTATAGTACCATATCACCCTATTAGAGCACTTTGCTCTCGCACTGCAGGCTTATTTGTTGTTCCTAGGGAATGTTTCTTGCTTCATGTGTGAGCGGTCTCTGGTTTGAATCCCAGATGAGTCTGTGTGGTGCTATATAAACTCTAGGAAGACATTAATTCTCCTTTACAGATTGTACTGTAACTTTCAATTTTGTAACAAATGTTTAGAAGAAAATGATTTTTCTTTCATTTGTTTTGATACTAACTGAAACCACAAAGCTCCAGTTTCACACCCCAAACTAACCAACTGTAATGCTTCTTTTCATCAGTACGATAGTTTTCAGATTTCAATTTCACATTGATCTATATTCCCCACATTCTGTCATGTCCTTAAAGATTGTGACCCTGATACTGCAGCCGATCTCTCTGATCCATTTCCTGTTATCACTTCAAATAGAAATGAGGCTGTAGAGGTTTGGTGCGTGCAGAAAAACAGCTGCAGGGCTGCTGAAAAGACTTTTAGTTTCCACTTTTAACCCCTGTCAAAGTCAGGGGTTAAAAGTGGGACAGTGTTTTTGTTTTGCTAACTCTCCATGACACTCTAAACTTCAGGCTGCTCATCTACAGTCAGCCTCCTCCATTGTCTCTTGATGCCCACTCACACTAGTCAGCTTCTGCGACAGGTGGGTGGGGTAACTGCAGAGTTACTCTAGTTTTGCATTTTCATTTTCTTCGTTTGTTTTTAGTTTAGTTTAGTTTCACTTACGTTCTATTGTGAGTTTATGTATTTCAGTTTCGTTTAGAGAGCAAGAGAGTAATAATAACTAACTGAGGAAATAAAAGTAAAACCCTTCAAAGTGCTGCAGAAAAAGAAAATATTTCACTCTTGTCAGTCACCTTAAATGATAAAAACTGGACTTCACCACAGGCTCTAACTTGGCTTTCCAATTTAAAATCACTGTCCAACTTAAAACCAAGGTCAGTAATACCAGGTTTAACATAAACATCTAGGGGTCCTAAATCAACAGAGGAGGACTCACAAGGACCACTAGTTCCAAACGCCAACACCTCTGTTTTCTTATCATTAGAATTTAAGAAGTTTAAAGCCAACCAAGCTTTAATGTCATTTAGACATGTCAAGAGAGGTTTTATGGAGATGCCATCCTTCTGCTTTAGCGGCAAATAAATTTAGCAGTCATCAGTGGAACAATGAAAAGAGATCCCATGCCTTTTAAGGATGAAACCCTAAGGCAATATATACAGTAAAAAGAGCCCTAAACTTGACCCCTCTGGGACGCCACATGACAGAGAAGCAGACGATGATTTGGAACCGAGAAGCTGACAGAGAAAGTTCTGTTTGCCAAATAAGACTAAACCAATTAAGTGCAGTGCCACCAATACCCACAAGATCATTTAATCATTTAATCAAGATACTAGAATTTTGAATCTACTGTGTCAAAGGCAGCAGTCAGGTCAAGCAAGATCAGAACAACGTGGTTACCAGAATAAAGACCTTTAAGAATGCAGATTCTGTGCTATAAAGGGTTTTAAATCCTGATTGAAAAACCTCAAGGATGCCATTACATCTATAAAATATTTCAGTTGACACAAAACAATTTTCTCTAACACTTGGAAAGAAAATGCAGCTTGGAAATCAGTCTATAATTAGCTAAAACTGTGTGATCAAGGCCAGGTTTCTTAAGCAGTGGCTGCACTACTGCATGTTTGAAAATTGCAGGAACCACACCAGAGGACAGACTGCTGTTAATAATGTCAAGGACAGACTGACATTACTACGAAAACTTTCTTTTAAAAATTGTGGAGGGAAAGGATCCTGGGGGGAACCTGCAGGGTTAATATGGCGCCCCACATCCTCTGAAATGGAGAGAATCACAAGCTCAAACTGAGTAAAATCAGCAGTGCAAGGCACAGAGACAGAGGGCTCAGAGTCAGGAGCTGTGATAAGAGCCCTGGTGGTGCCGAACTTTTCAATAAAAGGTCGTCATCATGTCTGGCGATTATACCTCAGCAGAGACTTTGTTTGGTGAATGACGCAGGTCAGAAATAATAGAAACAGAAACAAACTTGGGAGTGACAGATGAGCAACCACACACACCGGCGCCATCTTGTTACCAGTCAGGTGTGAAGAACAGTTAGACCAAAGGTTCATTCAAGACTTTTTATGTGAAGGGAAGGATTTTAAACTGGATTCTGGATTTATCAGAAAATCAGTTCCACTCGATCTGTTTCAGGATGGCTGAGTGGTCTAAGGTGCTGTGTTCAAGTTGCAGTCTCTCCTAGAAGTGTAGGTTTAAACCCCATTTTGAGTAGTTTCTGCTTAGTTTTAAGATTTACTGTCTTTAAACAAGTTCCTTTAGCTTACTGAAATGTTGCCCTTTAGCTGATTGTGTCTCGTTTTAAGTGTAATGAGATAGTTTTGACTAGAAATAAGAGAAATATACTTGGTAAGATTTAGAGTTTTTGCAGTGTGTGCTCCCAAAGCTGCCTCTTTTGCAATCTTATCTGCAAAAGCATTCCCTAATGTGACTGGATCTTTCCGTCGGGTATGTGCTGCACATTTTAAAACGGCAATTCTACTGGGCAATTATACTACTTCCAGCAGATTTTGCAGGAGTTTGGCATGATCTACAGGTTTCCATGTAGAGGTTGTCATACCTCATCTTACCTACTGCGCTGCAAGGAAATGTAATGTAGCAAATGCATATTGGCTATCAGTGTATATTGTCACATTTTGTTTCTCTGTAGCTTTACACGCTTCTGTTAAAGCTACTTTTTCTGCTGCTTGAGCAGACATGGAACATGCTAATTGAACTGCACGGATAACTTTCTCACTATCTACCACAGCAAAACCTGTTTTAGCCTGTCCCTCTGCTGTTTTAAAACTCAAACCATCAACAAGCCAAACCTTTTCCTGACCAAGTGGCACAGTGGCTTACGCTCCTTCTCCACGTACTCTCTACACTCATGAGGATTTCCCTCTTCCTCCGTCGGCAAAAGGGTTGACGGATTTAGAGTTGTGCACCGCTTTATGGTTATGTGTGGTTGTGAGAGCAGCAGTGACATTAAAGACAAGTGTCTTGCAGGTGACAGAAGTGTCATCTTAGTCTGCAGCAGTAAAACTTTGGGAAAAGTGCTGTTAGTCCCAGTCACTTGGCATTTGGGCTGTTCACAGAACCAAAATTCCATCGCTGAACTTCCTCCTTCGCATGGCACCTCACGGCACCTGCAAGTTAGTAACTGACACTCCTCTTTTGCCACACGGCTCTCGCCATGTGTCAACTGCACACAATGAGACATGCACAAGAATGTTGCACATTCTTCGCCAGGGTTTCCCTCTTGGAGCAGCTCCACTCCAAACCTGTAACCCTGTGTATAAACATTAGTGAGCTGTTAAATGTTAAGCATGTTTAACTCCCAGCTCCACCCGGAGCCTGTATCCTAGAAGACAAAGTCTTTAAGTTAAAACAAACTTCACATTTCCAAACAACAGTAGGTCATAAGAGTAATAAAGTATTCAGCATCACAAAGACAAATATCATTGCAGGTTTATTCTCAACTCATTAAACCCCTACTTTCTTTTTTTTTTTGCCATAATTTGCTCCAAATCATTGAACATCCCAACTTCATTCCACATTGTAATCAGTGACTTTCCTCAAGTTTGTCACTCACTATGAGCCCAATAGTGGTCAGATAATGAGCCCCATATTAACTACTCTGTAACCACTGCACATCTGTTCAATTGTCACCTGTCTGTCTGTGCTGAATCCTTTACAAGCACTCTTAAAGGAAAACAAACGTTAGCAAAACACACGGATCATCCTGGTGGTCAGGCGTAGGTCAACAGGTTCCACAGGTGCTATAAAGGGTCATGAAGTTAAGACTGCTGTAACACTGTTCTCAACACAGTATGTGTCTCACACAATATTCACATTTTCCCCTGTAACATTCACAGCAATTTAAGTAACACAATGACAACATTTAACAATTTGACTCCAACAACCCCACTGGTTGTGAGTGTGTAAATACCTCCACTAGTTAGCTTTGGCTGCAGTTAACTTGGGAGGAAGGGGTGGGTCTCCCATGACAAGATGAAAACCAATTATCTGGGATACATACATTTAATGATGCATGTAAATATCTCTATCAATTAAATCTGGCTTGAGGTCTGCCATTTTATAAATTCAGTTATTTCTCTCAGAAATGTTGGATCTAAATTACAAAAGTGTTACAGTTATACTGTCACTGGTTAGTGTAAATGTCTCATTGGGACATAGAAACCTTTAAATTCAGTCCCATCACCTCATATTGAGTGTCAAAGAATATCTGTATGTAAATAGCTGTACAAGCTGTTTACAGTCAGAATTTATAAAAACTGTAATCGTAAACAAATTCAAACATGTGAGCTTTCTCTTTGTGTGGAATATCAACACTGTGACTTCTCAGAGTGTAAATTTTACTTCAGCACAACCAAAAACTGAGTTGTAGAAGCATCACTCCAAATGTTTTGTGATAACAAGAAAAAATACCTTTTCAGTACACGGCCTAAATTTCTTCCCCGACTTCTTCTTCCATCGGCTTTGTCTGCTGGTTTGAAGACAATAAAAAGACAATTTAGTGACTTTATCTGCATCATGCAGCTTGAACGTGTCGTGTAACGGTGTTATAGCCATAGTTATCCCTCTCATCTGTCAATATGACTTTACTGTACAGCATATGGCCGATATGTGAGGAATACTTATATAATATGATGACAGACATTTGGTCTTACATAAAATATGAACAGACATATACATATATATATATAAATAGACCCACAAGACAAAATACGACCTTAAATGTCCTTTAAGTGGCAGAACAAATGAACAAACACTTCCTCACTTACTTGAGATGAAATCAGCTCAGCTACTTTGAAAATAGCTTCTAACTGGTTCCTCCTTTAACAGGAAGGCTTCTCGGGGGTAAGGCCATCATGCAGTCCAGCAAACTTTATGGTTCTTCTTTGATTCAACAGGAACTGTTAGAAAAGCCTTTCAGTGCCTCCAGCTACTGTTTTTTGCATCTTGGGGGTGTTACGGCCCTGGCCGTCTAGAATTTGTTTCTGTCTGTGTCTTTAAGAATCTACAGGTCCTTCCTGATTGGACAGCTAGTGGCGGCTGATTGGTCCCCTTATCAGGTGGCTGTTTTAAAAGATCCCTCACCAGTAGTTGTCAGCGGCAGCAACTGACAGCAGCAGACCCATCCTTGGCCTCCAAACTCTGTGACGTTTGTCTGTGTGATTCTTGAGACCTACTGAGCTTTGTACATAGTGTGTAGATACATTTTCACTTGTAAATACTACATTGTAAATAGGCACTGATGCAGAAGGGTTGAGCTGCCTTATTATTTTCTTGTACTGTTTTCTCCTGTTTATTTCAGTTAGAGAGTTAGGTATAGCATTTGTCTTTTGTTTGGTTTTTGTTTCACAGAGGCTTTTGTTTGTAATTTTGGCTTTTGTTCACCCCAGAGCTCAGCTTCAGTTTAGACAATAAATCACCTTTCACTTAAGAAATTGGCTTCTGGGTGTGGTTTTGGAGACCAGGGTGGGGTCACTTCCTTTCTAACCCTTATGTTATGTTCCTGTACCCCTAGACTGGGGTGTAACAGGGGTCGTGGAATAAACTTTTTGAATTTGCGCCCATTAACGTGGGCTACACAGACAACTTCTACCCAGGCTCCAGCTCCAACAAGGATGGCTCTGATGAATGTGTGGTTTTATAGATGATTTTCTTTCTTCCAGTGGATTGGATCTCCTGTTTGTGACTGTCAAGAGATGTATTCTAATACACTTCTTCAGCTAAGAATCAGAGAGGAGAAACACACAGGTTTACTTGCATGCAAGGGCAGTACAGAGCACTCGCACTGAGAGTGAGAGCTCTGAGACACGCGCTCTGCCACTGCCCTGGTCTTTATTTATACATCAGTGGGTGCGTTTGATCATTACATTGGAATATGGATGTTTAGGTGTGTGTGTGTGAGAGAGAGAGAGGTTAAGCTGTGACCCCGTGGAGACTTCCTTAAACCTGCTGGTCTGGAAATCCAGCAGTTCATTTAAATAAAAAGGCACTTAGACTAAAACTGACATAGCTACGTTTATCCTACCGTAAAATTGGAAAAGAAGTTACGACGACCTCTCACATTTTCCCAGGATGTGGGTGTGAATGCCAGTGCACTCTTGAATGCACACAAAGTTGTTACAGACCTCCTAGGATGAGACATTCTTTCAATATGCCACCAACTATATACTTCTAAACACAAATGATTACATGCAGTATTCTACCATAAATAAACATATTATTAAAAGATTATACTGACTACTAAGTACAATTTCACATTGACAGTGACTGAGACACAGATGAGAGTTGGTGAGTCTAGCAATATTTCTGAACTGTTACCCTCCGACTGCTCATTTCTTAATGCTCCAAGGAGATCAGGTAGAGGAGGAGGAATATTGACTTTTAAGAAAAAAAAAACTTTCACTACAAACAACTCCATGTACTGGTTTCCCCTCCAGCTTTGAACTTCTCATATTTGAACTGGGACGCTCTCAACTGGTTGTGTGTGCAGTAATCTATCGGCGCCCAAGTTTAACAAAGATTTTTTAAATGACTTTTCATAGTTTTTGGCTGAAATTGTGCCGAAACAGGATCAGATTATAATAGTTGGTGATTTTAATATTCATGTCTGTTGCCCTGATGGACTGCTTGTTCAGGAGTTTTTAATCTTATTCAATGTTTTGACCTTGTACAGTCTGTAGAAGGCCCTACACACCAGCAGGAGCACACTCTTGACCTGGTGTTATCATATGGTTTATCTGTTTTTAATTTGGAAATTGGGGATTCAGTGTTCTCTCATCACAAACCTGTTTCTCTTGTGCATGAGTTTAAAGCTCGAGCTCCACCCCGCCGCTGCTCTCTTCTCCTCCACTTTTATAAAGAAAATCTTTACCGACCCTGAGATTACTTATTGGGCCCACCCCAGATGAGCTGCTTTTGCAGTTCCAGGAAACCTGTACTCAGACCCTAAACACTGTGAACACATTAAAAATCAGGCGCCCAAAACGTATTCCTCAGCCCTGGTTAAATGAATCCACCCGAGCAGTCAGGCGTCAGTGTAGGAGAGCAGAGTGAAAGTGGAAGAAAGACAATTTGCAGGTTTCTTTTGAAATGTTAAAAGAATGTTGGAAATTTGATCAGAATACAGTGAAAATGAGAGAAACAGATATTTTTCTCAGATCATTGTGTTAAATTGTCATAATCCCCGTGTTCTCTTTAAGACTATCAGCTCTACTCTAAACAACCCTGAAAGCCTCTGTTGACACATGTAATCAGTTCCTTTCTTTCTTTGTAAACAAGGTCGAGTCTATCAGGTCAGCAATAGTACTTCCTACATGTGACCCATCGGTGTTTATTCCATGACTGTAAACATGTTTCCATTTGTCACTTCAGTCTTTACTCTGAAATACAGGAAATGACATCATGGCTCAAAACCTTTGTCGTTCAAACAATTCTTTATTTAACTTTTTTTTTAAATTTATTTAAGAACTTAAACAAAAAGAACTTTAATAAAATACATTCAATAAAAACTTGAGAACAGGAAAATGATTATTCATCCAGCCACTGAAAAAAAAAAGGTAACCACTGAACACAAACACTATAGAACAACAGTTTATAAAGATTAAAATGGAACTACAGGAACATTTTGATTCATAGCCTCATTAGAACTTTAAGGAGAGCCGATCTGAACTCTGTGGAGCCTGATCTCCAGGGTTTTAAGTTGGACTCTGAAACCAGAAGAGGATGTTTCTCTCTCTTCAGATTCGCTGTCATCCTGTGATGGGAACGATTTCAGCCCTGCATGATCACGCTGATGTTTGCACAGAGCAGATAATGAAGTGAATGTTTTGGCACATTGGTAACAGTGAAACAGTTTATTAGTAACGTGGGATCGTTTGTGTGCGGAGTATGAACTGAGATTACTGAAGCTCTTGTCACACTGCTCACAGCTGTAGTTTCCTTCCATGTGTGTACGTTCATGCTTGTTACGATGACCTGAACGTGAGAAGCTTTTGCCACAGTGTCTGCACTTGTATGGTTTCTCTCCTGTGTGGACTCGTTTGTGTCTTTTAAGGTCACTTGCAGTGGTGAACGATGACCCACACTGATCACAGAGGTGCTTTTTGACCCCACTGTGAGAGAGTTCATGTCGTTTTAAGTCACCTGATGTGGGGAAGCTTCTCCCACATTCTTTGCAGTATTTCAGTTTGTCTCCAGTGTGTTTACGTTGATGTATTTTTAGGCCGGTTTGCTGACTGAAAGTTTTTCCACAGATGTCACAACGAAAGTCTTTCCCACCACCACAGCGATGACAGGGTTGAGAAGTGGATCCATCTGTGTCGCTCTGCTTCTAAACAAAGACACAAAGACAGTGTAAGTCAGTCCTTCAACACTTTTATCCTGAACATCGCCTGAAATAAAAAGCATCTCTGCAGACGTCCAATTACATTTTACTGTTTTGATTAACACACTCAGTTTACTGGGCTACAATAACTACAATACTACCACCATAATACTACAGTAATACTTATTTAATATTACAGTAACATCTGACTTACACTTAAGTACTACCACACTACTGTTTTTAGGGTACCCATGCTAAACTACTGTAACACTTAGGGCTGAACGAAATATCGCATTTGCGATAATATCGTGATATGATCAAGTGCAATTTTCTAACCGCAAAGGCTGCAATTATACTCTGTTTACGTGACATGCGCGAGTAAAACATGTGATATGATCAAACGAGATTGTCTAACCACAGAGGCTGCACTCTGGTCACGTGACACGGGGAGCAAAGTTTTGAAACAGTCTACCAAGAGTGAACTATCAAGCAAAGCTGTAGCCTACACAATGGCCTCAGGTTCAACAGAACCAGAGCCTGCGGGGATGCTAGTACCAAAGAGGAACTGCACATCAGCCGTGTGGGAATATTTTGGATTTAAAAGAGATGATGTCGCACAGAGTCAGGTACTGTGTAAAACCTGTCTTGGTAGAGTTTCTACATCTCGGGGAAACACTACGAATTTGTACCAGCACCTTAAGACTCAGCACAAAACAGAGTATGATAGATGTATGGCTAAAAAATCTAGTAGTGTGCAGAATAAACCTAGTAACGTTACTCGGCAAGGATCACTGACCGAACTGTTTGAAGGTGTTACGCCATATGAACGCACTTCAAAACGGCACGTGGAAATCACCAAAGCAGTAACCCACTGCATCGCGAAAGACATGATGCCCGTCAATATGGTGACCAAGCCTGGGTTCAATAATTTGGTAACTACACTGGATAAGAGGTACAGAATGCCCTCCCGCACGTATTTCAGTCAGACTGCAATACCCGAGCTACATATGCAATGTAGGCGGAGGGTTGCAGCGGAGTTAAAGGCTGTTGAGTTTTTTGCGGCGACAACAGACATGTGGTCAAGCCGTACAGCAGAGCCCTATCAAAGTCTGACGGTGCATTACATTACCGAAGACCTCCACCTCGAAGCTCGCAGCCTACAAACGGCCTACTTCCCCGAAGACCACACAGGGGAAAACATTGCTGCTGGCCTGAGAGAGGGGCTTGCGTGTTGGGATCTCCCTGAAGACAACCTTGTCTGCATAACGACGGACAACGCGTCAAATATGGTGAAAGCAGCACAGCTGAACGAATGGACCAGGCTCCAGTGTTTCGGACACAGATTGCATCTTGCTATTGGTAAGTTACTGCCGTGAGAGAGAGAGAGAGAGGGAGAGAGAGAGAGAGTGTGTGCGTGCGTGTGCATGCATGTATGCGCGAGCCTGTGTATCACTCTCTCACACAAACACACCACACTATTATTTATCTTGTTCTTTACTGCTGTTAATTCTAGATATGTTATGTCAACCCCACACTGATGTACCCACCTCTTCTTATGTATTTTCTTTTTTGTTTTTGTCTTATGGTCTTATGTTCTTGTATGTCATGATGTATGTAACAATAGCTTTGGCAACACTGTTCCCATAGTCATGCTAATAAAGCAACTTTGAATTTGAGAGAGAGAGAGAAATGGTGAAACCTTGCATCATAACTGCAATTCTATGTCTAACACTAATTTTACTTTTTACTTTATTTTTCTTTCCCTCCAGAAAATGCAATCAAAGATGGTAGAGTATCAAGAGCAATTGGGCTGTGCAAGAAGTTGGTGGGGCACTTCTCGCACAGTTGGAAGAAAAAGGCAGCACTCACTGAGGCACAGAAGGAGCTTAAGCTTCCTGAGCACTCTCTCATTACTGAGTGCCCTACAAGATGGGGGTCCAAAGAGAAAATGATTGCCAGAGTGCTGGAACAGATGAAAGCCATATCGCAGGTATTGACAGGTGACCGACATGCACGCTCCCTCATCCCAACCTGGCAGGATGCTGAAGTGTTGGAGTCCATTCATAAGGCACTGCATCCTCTCTCCGAATTTACTGATGCTCTTTCTGGAGAAGAGTATGTGAGCATCTCCTACCTCAAGCCAGTTCTCCATCTTCTGGCAACATCAGTCTTGGCTGAAGATGCTGAGGACACTGATCTGACTAGATCAATTAAAACCAAGGTCCTGGCATACCTCAACGACAAGTATAGTGACCTCAACACCCAGGAGCTTTTGGATGTTGCGTCGTTCATGGACCCTAGGTTCAAAACGCAATACATCAGCGCAGACAACCTTCCTGCCATTAAAAGGTAAATCCTTGAAAATTATATTTCCACAAACACATAATATTTATATATAAGCTAACTGCAAAACTAATGTCTCTCTTCCCATCTGGCAGGAGAAGAGGTCTCGCACTGAAACTGCTCAAAATTCTCCAAGTGCACAGGCCTCTGGGGGAAAGGCAAAGAAGACTCTTGGTAGTCTTTTTAAAACCAGTGTGGCCTCTTCAGCTTTGCCTCTGCCACTTGAAGATGTCGTGGAGGCAGAGTTGAATAGTTACCTGTTGACCCCTGTCATTGACGGAGAGGATGATCCCTTAGCCTGGTGGAAGGTGCACAACATTCACTTTCCACGACTGTGCAAGATGGCCCGCAAATATCTGTGTGTGCCAGCCACAAGTGCCCCCTCAGAGCGTCTGTTCAGCACTGGAGGGAATATAGTGACCTGCACTCGCTCATCCTTAAAGCCAGCAAAAGTAGATATGCTGGTCTTCCTAGCAAAAAACCTGTGAGCTAGGATGATTATGGCTAGCTGAGCCATACTCATTGTGCACTTTAGTTTGTGCTGTGTTGCTGTTACTTACTGCAGATAATCAAGATGTTCAGCCAGTTTTAATTTAAAGGCGTGTTTGTGTGTGTGTTTATACAATTGCTATTATGTTTGCACTTTATGTGTAATGTTACTGATTGCAGAGATCAGTAAGATGTGTGTATTTTTTATTTATTAGTTTTATTTATTTAATATTATTTTTTAATTTAATGACTGTCTAGTAGTTCACAGATGTCGAAAAACTGAGTGTGGTAAAGCCACTGATTTTTTTATGTATATTTCTGCAATCTGCACATTGTACTGACTTTCATTTTAATGTTTACACCAGGGTTCCTTGTCAGCACTTTATGCTCAGATGTTTGTAAGCTAAAAATAAACTATTGTGTATGTTCAAATATACTGTTGTGATTGAAGAAGTTAAATAAAAATGTCAGTCATCAATTCATGCATCACCTCATGTCATCATAACAGAGGTCTGTCTTCCAGGAAAGAACAGTTTAAAATTAATGTAATATAGTATTGGCCATACTATATGATGTATTGCTTGTCTTTGTTTAATAATACAGAAGACAAAGACCTTAAAAAATAATCGCATATCGCAATATTGGGGCAAAAAATCGCAATTAGATTATTTTCCATAATCGTTCAGCCCTAGTAACACTGCAATAATACTAATTTAATACTGCATTAGAAACTCTGTAATTGTGCAGTTATAACACTCAGCTAACTGGGACACAAGAAAAACACTACTACCCCCAATGACACTGCAATTATAACATTAAACAGGGTTCTAGACTAACTTTTTGCCATGGGCGCACCGGGACAAATGTTGTTTTCAATATTCATTTCTAAATTATCAACTAACAATCTTGTGCTTAAAGTGCTTTGTGAATATTGTAGAAAATGTTAAACTTAATCATCATCTTGGCCTCGTCTGACGACCTGTTTGCTGTTACATGCTGCTGAAAGGCAGTGGGGAGAGGGGACACTTGGGCAGTGCATTTATTGCAGCATAAAATGTGTTTTCTGGATACACTGCTGCTTTTTCAGCATTCAAAGATTGATGTCACCGTGTCAGAGCTGGCTATGAATTTCAGACGGATCAGGCCTTAACTTAACAAAAAAGTTATCAATTGTTCTTTTCATCTTTTCTTATTACCCACAGCTACATCCACTTCTGTTGGGCCTAGGCTGCTCACTAGGGCTGGGTATCATCACTGATTTCTATAATCCATTCGATTCCGGTTCTCAAAGTCCTGATTCAATTCAATTTTCCTCAGACAGTCAGAAATATTATAATACTGATCATTTATCAGTACTGATACATGCGAGACTTCATCAGAATTGTGAACATCACAGCAGATGCCTTTGTGTGAAAGTAACTGAGAATAAAACACAGAAAAACATGAAGGAGATTTTTGTGGTCTGGCTTTTTATAGCAGATAACCTTAAAAATATTCTGCAATTTTGCATAATTTTAAAAAGTTCAAATTTCTTCAGTATTGAACAGCAGAAATTAGGCTTTCTTGTCCGAGGTCAAGTGAAAAAAGAAAAAGAAAAGAAAAAGACAGCGCTGTAAACAACGGTAGACTGGAGGGTAATAAGCGAATGAATAATGCAGAAAACAGGGATTTGACACGGGAAACTGTTCTTGAAGTACACACAGAGAGCTGTGTATGAAGTGTAATTTTTATCGTGGTGGAAGCAAAACAGCAAAAGTCAGAGGGAATTCATGACGAAAATGATCAAATGTGAAGCTGCTTCTTTTGCTGCAGCTCAGAATCAGCGCAAAAAGACGTAAACACAGCGCGGACTTGACGCATCAGAATCGGTGAGCTCCGACGGCGTGTCCGTCTACGGGCTGTCGGGTGAGAAAGCCGAGAAAGACAAAGTTCATTCTGATGCGTCGGGTCCGCTCTGTGTTTACGTCTTTGTGTGGAATCCGTGTACCTGCTCTCATTTGCTGTTTGGCGATTGTTGAAATAGTTTTGTGAGCTTTAATCTGAGAACCTGGCGTTTCTGGCAAAACACAGTTATATTTAAAAGTCGATTCAGGATTTAATGAATCGATATCGCTTAATTTAAGCTACTCACTTCTCTCTTCCAACTGCACTTTCAACTGGACCACGGCCAATCAGAGAGGTCCCGCCCCTGACTATCTGATTGGTTTAGTCCCCAATACGGGCATAATGTGTGTCTGTTGTTGACCACACAGAGAGTTGCAGAGATATATATATATATTTGTTACCCGAACAGTTGGTTGCACCGGTGCGACCAAATATTTTTTTAGTTGCACCATTGAAAAATTTGGTCGCATTTGTGACCAAATTGGTCGCACTCTAGAGCCCTGTTAAATGGGTATTTTAACACTACTGTTTAAAAGTATTAAAGATATATGTAAACAATCATACTACAGCTACAATACTGCAATATCATTACGTAACGATACAACTTTGTTAACCATAAGAGAAGATTACTGAATGATTTGGTTTTGTACTTATTTTATGTTTTATTTTATTCCATTAACACCTGACAGAGGAATGAGCCGCTGTAAACCAAAGGCCATTTATGCAGAAATAACAACACCATGATATAACACGAAGCTGCCTGAAGATTAAATAACAGCATCATATCAATTTTAAGCATTTTTAGTTTTTCATGATCGTGTAAACAAAAATCATAACTGAAATGAAAATCTGAGTAATCGCTCAGAGCTACTCTTCGGTGCAGTAGAAGTGCTAACATGCTAACAAAATTTAATGAGCAGACTTGTTCCAAACAGTCAGATTGAACTTACAAGAATAAAATAAAAATACATACCTCACAGTAACTGCACTTGTAGAGTCTCTTTCTGGTGTGGATCTGTTGGTGTTTTCTCAGGTGACTCAGAGCTTTAAAAGTCTTCTCACACAGGTCACATTGATAAGGTCTCTCCTCAGTGTGGGTAAACATGTGGCTTTGTAACTGTGCGTCTGTTGTAAAGTATTTGCCACACTGATCACACCAGTACACATTTTCTCCGGAGTGAATGCGTAGGTGTCTATTTCGGCTCCATAGCCGGCTGAAGGTTTTTCCACAGATGTCACAGCTGTATGCCTTAATTCCAGAGTGGGTAACTAGATGACTCTGTAAGTTGCTACTTCGAGTAAAAGCTCTGCCACACTGATCACAGCTGTAAGCTTTGACTCCACTGTGGACGATTTGGTGTGTTTTTAGGGCTTTCTTCCAGGAAAACGACTTTCCACACAAGTCACAGCTGAACGGTCTCTCTCCAGTGTGGATGAGCTGATGTTGTTTTAGTTTAGACTTCAAAGTAAAATCCTTCCCACACTCGTCACAGGTGTTTTTTTTCTCTCTCTTTCTTCTGTGAGGTTTGTCGGCCTCCTGAGAGCGCTGACTTCTCGGTCCATGTTTGTCCTGCAGTGACAGAGATACAAACAGAGGCAGTGAGTGAAATGCAGTCATTGAACTAACAGAAGCTTCAAACTCCCTCCATTAAAACTAGTTTTAAACCTGAAGGTGGAGTGTGGCACCAAACACCTTAAAGGTCTCTTATCCCCACCTACTGGTAGAAGTAACACATTACATCCAACCTGGTGTTAAAAATAATTAATCATTGTTCAAACACTCTAAAATCATGCCCATCCCTCCTGCTTGTACACAAATATTAATGCTAACACACTCAGAATAGTAATAAATGTTTACCAGGTCTGCACTTTTTTATATTTCCTGTTGCTGTTTCCTATTATATATTTCTATAGCTGTCTAATTTATTCAATGATAATAAAACAACTGACTGTAACCTGAGGGTTTTTTTTACTTTTACTTGCTACATTTAAAAAAAAAAAAAAAAAAAAAAAAAAAAAATCTGTATTTTCTACTCCTTACATTTTCAAAACAGGCTTGTTACTTTTGGTTTAAGGCATTTGAGGGGAGTTATTTCATCACTGCGGGCATCAAAGATCAAATTGATTTGAGCCTAAACAGTAACACATGAAATCCAGTCCTGCATCATACACCAGGCTGTGTGGTAAAGTCCTAAACATGGAGCATGTAACGATCACTGTAACGGAAACCGTAAATTTTATCTGAGTTTAAAGGTTTAAATCACTGTCAATTTCATCCTTCTATGAAATAGATTTATAATTGTACATTTTTGATGGATCTGCTTAAGTTCTGCGATGTATTTTGGTACATTGTACAATAAAGAAAAAAAAAAAAAATGAAATAGATTTATGAGTTTGGCGACATTCCTTATCATACAGAGGTCCGTTGGCTGAGTTGGGGAAACGTTCTCAATACAGTTTTTAAGCTCAGCAAGGAAATCTGTCAGTTTATGGTGTGAGATTATTATATTATTTTATGCCACATTATACCCCAAATTAAAGATAGTGAAATTATTATGTAGTTTTAGTTTGCATTATTCTCCTGACTTAGAAGAAGGTGTTAACTATTACAGTTATTAAACTGATTTGTATTACATTAGACTGCTGATTTATTGCGAATGAATGATCTTGTTTTGTGATGCATTATACTGCTTATAATGCAGTATATATAGGAAATACTGTTTTCAGAGAGTCATGGCCTTATTTGTCTGATTAGAAGAGAACAGAGCATACCGGAGAGGTTTTCTGCCCCATCTCATCAGGAGGAGATAAAACAGGGAGCCAAAGTCATAACTTAGGCGCCGTAAGAGAGAAAGAATGTGAATGTTTAGGTTTTTATGACTAGGTGGAGGGGGGCTGAAGCTATAAGAATGTGAGAAACGCTCAGACACTTCGAGATCAGGCGGACACCCTCCCACGCTCATCTCCCCTCCGGATGGTTTATGCTCAAAAGTGTTGAATTGAATGGAATAAAATGATTGTTGATTGAGCATTTATACACTGAGTATTGTCCTTCCTTCAGCCCAAAGATCAAAAGAATTGGGAGATTTAACAATGGACATGGCATGTATGATGCAGTGAAGGCATTTCAAGTGAAGCTGACACAAATGCACCAGTGCAACCTGCCTCACTTTCCCTGTTGCCAAGTAATGTTGAACCAAGTCGGTGCACTTTGCTGATAAACTGAGCACACTGAGTTCGCACGGTGCTTTGGTGACTGTGAAGCACAAAAAGAGAATTTCGAGCTGCTTCTCAACCCATTTACGTGGAAACTGCACCTGTGCAGATTCAGATGGAGCTGCAGTGTAATGGTACACTCAAGGCAAAGTACGACACTGAATGGCCCGCACAGTTTATTAGTTCCATTCCTGCAGCAATGTCCCAGCTCCGTCTATATGCAGCTCGAACCTTGTGTATGTTTTCATTTATTTTTTCTGGAGTTTTTGGCAGCATGTTCATATTTCTAACTTGCAGAATTTTTACAGGATATATTTTTATGAAGATCAAAAAATTTAAAGTTAAAGTTGATTTTTTTAAGTTTAATTATTCTGGAATAATATTCCTGTCTGTTTGTATTCATATTTATGTTTAAAAACATTGCTGTAGTATGTACAATAAATGTTTTTCTTGTTTGGCCCACGAGCTAAAGTGTGCCTTGAGTTTTGGCCCCCTGTGCAATTGAGTTTGACACCCCTGGTGTAGAGGATGGAAATCAGCCAGGACAACTCATGAAACATCTGCAGACATCTGGTTGAATTCAGTTGTGTACATCCGCAGAGAGCAGCGGGTCAGCTGATCACAGCCTGTACATTAAGAAAATTGACTGGAGCTCTCAAGAGAAATGATTTTGAACAGTGACTGTTTTCCCCACACTGAGTCACTACAGCTAATTTTAGGGTTCCCCACCTGCTGAATCCCACTTTAACCTCTTCCCTGCCCATTTTCCTCTTTAGAGGCAAAGTCACCCTCTACAATGTAGGCATTGTATTATAACATGATTATTACATTACATTAATATAGCACAAGGTTCAGTTACTTTTGCATAAAATATATATCAGTACTTCAGCTTTTAACCCTTTAAGACCTACCATAGAACCAAGTTTGCCAGAGCTTATCTTTATATTTTTACCTGCCCTTAATGCCATTTTTGGGAGCATTTCAAGTTGCTATACATCAATATGACCATTATATCCCAAATTTGAATATTATGTATGCATTAAGTCCATAGTAAATACATAAAGTGCAAATAAACTGCAATAAAATACAAAAAATTGTTTACATTTGTTTTGTTTTGTTCTGTTTCTACACATATTTCTAGTTAGAGAAATTTCAGAGGTTTATCCCTCAAAATTGTAAATGCAAAAAAGTTGCATATTATTTCCAACCACAAGAAATTTGTTTTGGGTATTTTTGAGATTTTTATATCCTGCAGGAAAAACAAAGATAAATATTATAATGCAAATTTGCAAAACAAACAGCATGTGCATCAAAATAAACTATTGCCAACAGTGCAATTTGAGTTCTAAGCATCCCAGAAACAATACAGAAAAGAATAAAGTCAAACATGACTTTTAAAAACACCAGTATAGGTATCCCTGAAGGCAGGTTTTGGCAGGGAAAGTCGGACATGCGATAGTTCGCGCTGACATCTATTCCAACGTAGGAAGTGCTATGAACAGCTGATCGGATCGGCAAAGCGTGTTTCTGGTAAAGTCATGCAGTTTTTGTAAATACATATGTGGAAGAAAACCGTGACCTAGGGCAAGCTGATGGCATAAGATGTAAGTGCAACTCTTCCTAAATAAAATAATTGCGCTAGCTTAATTGCAGTTCTACCGGGATTTTAAAATTGTTACGCAAAACGGAGCGTTCCTGCTCCAATAGGCCTTAAAGGGTTAATGGAGTATTTCTTATCACTAGTATCTGTCACCTTCTGTGTCGAACTCATTGTTTTCTCTGCAGTGGCTGAGCTGAGTCCAAGTAGCTTAAATGTTCCTCTGCTGCTCCGTCAGACTCTTCTCCTCCTGCTGATCAGCTGGGACACAAAACAGAACTTTGTTAGGCTCCACACTGCACTGAAGAATCAAAGTGTCTCATATGTTCATCTGACAACACAAACAACACATTTTAGCTTCCTTGGGTGGGCAACTTGTTTTAAACAGACACAAAAGGTTTGAGCACCGATATCAAATTCAGCACTATGGCACACCAGTACCAGGAGAGCAATTCCTCTTTAAAAATGGCCCTGGCCAAGAACGAAAACAGAACAATCAATGAAGCTGCATAAACGAGTACAGTGTTTCCCGACCACTGTGTTGCGGCACATACGTGTGCCGTGAGAAATGATCAGATGTGCGTTGGAAGATTATCCTATCTGAGTGGGTGTAGAAATCTGAGCCATGATCTGAGTAACCCTCATCACTCAGTCACACTCCGATTCTATACTTGCATCAAGTCCATTGCACTACTTTCAAGCATTCTGTCCACCTGTCCTCTAATGTGTGCCTTCCTCCTCTTTGTATATACTCCTCTTATATGTTATTTATTCTTTCTGTCTTACTATTTATATTGTTTTCCATGCACAGTTGGTGTGGAGCACCCACAATTTAGCTGAATATGTGCAAAGACAATAAAAGACTATTCTATTCTATTCTATATATCTTTGTTCCTACATTTCAGTTTTGTTTGGAGCTTTAAAAAATCTGCAGTACATTTAAATGTGATAAAATTAGAACACAGATCCCCTCTTAGGGTTCGAGGCTGTATTTGTTTTAAAAATGCATCTCTGGTATCTCTGGCCTATACTTATTATTTTGCTAACAGTTAATCAGGCTCATTTACTGAATACTGATCAGAATATATCAAATAATCTTTGAAATGATTCTAATGATGGGCCTCTCAGAGTGAGGCCAGTTTTTACAATCACATGCCCTGTGGGCCGACACAACTTTGCACTGATAAAGGCAGCTGTGTTTTATCCTGGAATACATTTATTTTTACCTTTCTCATAAATGGATTTCATTATAGCACTTTTACCGCCAACATGTTGGGATGTTTTTGTAGCCAGAAGTGACCTTATATGGATGAAGGGTGGCGCTAGCTAGCTAGCTTGGATAACATGCTGCATTCATAAACTGTGCAGGTGCCACACAGTGACACAGAGATGCTAACTAGCGCTTAGTAACAGACTAATAAAATAAGAGAAATTCTGATTACACTTAGCTAATTTAAAAGCTTTCTTCTAATAATAACACTGCTTTCTTCTCTGTGTTTCATTAGCATTTGTTGATATCTTCTTGTAAATTAGTTCATAGCAGCTTGACTTGATGTAGAGGCTTTTTCTTTCAACAGGTTCCCAAATAACTGACAACAGAGACCGAGGAGAGCAACAGAAAACTTCACTCAGGAGCTAAACTCAAGATTGACTGAACTCAGATCAAAGTTACCTTAGTGCTTCACTTTAGATGAGGAAGAACAATAAACTTAAACACAAACGCAATGAAGCGGGAACTCTGCGGCTTCTTCTTCTTTTGGGTTCTTTGGCGGTTAGAGCTTTAAGGTGCATTACCGCCACCTGCTGGACTAGATGGTTCTTAAACTAGAGATTTAAAAGTATTTTAATAAACAATAAAAACAAAGACAAAATGTGTCAGTGTGTTATATTAACGAACCTGCTTTCTGCAGGCTGCCACAGTAATAAGTATGTGTTGTTTTGCCTGATTTAATAAAGGTTACACTGACTCACTTCTCTATCAGCAGGTCCAAGTGTGACATTAGCCATAATTTCCCAGGAGGGTACTTGGGTTTGGAGTCACAGCACAGTTTTCAGACTTAATTAATGGGCTTGAGTACAGCCTGATAATTACAGGCATTCAAACTGTTTGCTGATGAACTTTGGAAGTAAAACTATAGACAGCTTTAGAAGGTTTTTTCATAGGAAAAGTATAGATAGATACTTGGTCCCACTCAGTAAGGTTAGATCTTTTACTGGATGATTGATGAACCTCACAATAACTTGTGTTGCTTTGCAGATAAACTCGGCCTGGTTGGTGCAAAAAGTCATTCATCTACACCATGAAGCCATGAAATCTCTGAATAACAAACAAACATGAGACAAGAACATTTCTTTTGTCTTCCATGTAACAATCCCTAACTCTGTAACAATAGCTCAACCTAGTGTGGCTCCTCCTCAATATTTAGCACAAGTCACCTTCTGATCAGGTTTGTGATTTGATCCCTGGCTGTTCCAGTCTGCAAGCCAAATATCCTTCACTAAGATACTAATTCCAAGTTGCTTTCTGATGCATCCACTGGAGCCTGAATGTTTCATAGAATTTGTCAAACAGTTTTATGTGTGGTCACATTGTTTTGTTTTTCTCTGTGGATTGAAGCACACACTTGTGAGTCCTCAAGAGTTACTCATCAATCACTGAAGACTTTTTTAAAATTTTAGTTTAAGATAAGATAAGATAACATTTATTAGTCCCACACGTGGGAAATTAGTTTTGTTACAGCAGAAGTGGACAGTGCAAAGTTACATAGAAAAATTAACAAAACACTTGAATAAGACAAGAATAAGATATTGTAAGCAACTGTACACCATAGAATAGAATAAAATAAAATACTATATACAGTAGAATAAAATAGAAATAAAAATGCTATATACAATTGAGTATCATTTATAAGACTTTTGAGACAGATTTCTCTCCACATAAATGGCCGGTGTTCCCTGAATGCCTCACATACAGCTCCTTTTTTTCCCCGTTTGGTTCCATCAGAATTATTTTCTAAAGGCCAAGAAAGATCCCCAACGGATTTACTTTACCAAGTGGATCATTATGGCCTTGACATATTGGTCCATTTCATTGACCTTTATTATTATCATGTATTTATTTTATTTTATTTTATTTTCAGTTGTTACAGATGGGACAGACATGACTGGGGGACATTAAAGGGAGAAAGAAACATAGAAAGAAAGAGAGGGAGAGAAAGAAAACCAGAGAGGAAGAGGGACAGTGAGAAAGGGCACTTAAAAACAATCACCTGGATCACCTGTTGAGAAAAGAAAAAACAGAAGAGACAACGGAATTACGGAGAGCAATTAACTGGAAGAACTGCAGATTTTGACCAGTTTATTGAATAATCTGAAACTCTTGAAAAAGAGTTTATCAATGCAATCACCCCAGAGAGACTAGTTTGTGAGTTTTGGAGAAAAAGGAACAAGTCGTCTGCATAAAGACTGATCTTATGTTCTACATTCTTGTATTTTATGCCCCTAATTAGTGTAATAGCTGCTGCTAGTGGTTTGATAAAAATTGCAAACAGTGAAGGGGAGAGTAGGCATCCCTGCCTGGTGCCCCTCAAGAGACAAAAGCTGGAGGATGTTTGGTCATTTATTCTGACACAAGCTGTTGGGGAATTATATAATATTTTAACCAGTTCATGAAAAAGTTTCTAAAACCAAATTTTGTTGCAAATTAAAATTTTCAGTTCACTCTGTCAAAGTTCACTCTGTAGAATTCTGCTGGAAATCCGTCTGGACCTGGAGCCTTATTATTGGGCATTCTTATCAGGGTTTCCTGGAGTTCACCTGGTGTCAGTGGCAAATCCAGTGCCATTGCTTGACTGTCTAGTAATTTTTGAAACGTTACGTTGTCCAAAAACTGATCAATTTCATTTTTAAATGGGTTTATTTGTGGTGAGTATAAAGTTTCATAGAAATCCCAAAAGATGTTGTTTATTCTTTCAGGGTCATATATTATGTTCCCAGATAAATCTTCAACAGCACATATAGTTGTTTTTTATTTATTTATTTTTTCTGGTTCGCTAAGAAACGACCAGATTTGTTACCGTGTTCAACATTTTGCAAGCAAAGTCTTAGTATTTTTAAATGGCTGGATGAAAGAAAAAAAAATACCAGATGCACTGGCTGCATTTTTAGATGAATAGTTGTTTATAACTTTATTATTTACAAATTTTTTGCATAATTTAAAAAAAATTACAATTTATATTTGCATTTCAAGTTATGAAAATAATTTACTATTTTCATAACTTGTGAGGCCGTCTGTCCGACAGCTAAAGCTGCTCCTAAATTAGGCTATGCAACAGGATAATGACCCCAAGCACAGCAGCAAATCTACAGCATGGAAGTCCAGACCTCAACCTGACAGAAATGCTGTGTATAAAAGAAGGCTTGCAAATGTCGATGAACTGAAGTTATTGCTGCTAACTGCTGGTTCTGTAAACGACTCAATCATAGAATGATTACGATATTGAAAAAAACAAATGTCTGAATCCTAAATTGTGGATATCCTATTGTGGTGATCTAAAATGTAACACTAAATGTGATTAAAACACTAAAAATCCGGACTCCCGGGCTCAACGACTGCAAGGATCACCAGCCCGAGGAAAACACACAAAACACATGACCCCGTGACAAAGACAATTCATTCTTGAATGAAGACACTGATCTGACTTTTTAAAATTTTGCCAGTTGTGTTTATTATTAAATTATTGAGGAAATAGAAAGGGGGGGGGGGGTTGTAAAGAAGAAGGTAAAGGAAAGGGATAGAAAGGAGGAAAGAGGTAGAGGAGAGAAAACCCCAACAATCCCCTCTGAGCAAGCACTAGGTGTGACAGTGGACAGGAAAAACTCCCTTTAAAGGAAGAAACCTATGACAGAACCAGGCTCTAGAGGGGGCAGTCAACTGTTGGGACTGGTTGGGGGGTGAGGGTGAAAAGAGAGAGAAGGGGGAGGGAGATGGGACGAGTTAAAGGGAGACAGGGGAGGGAGAGGTGTCAGGAGAGAAAGGGAGAGAAAGGGAGAGGAGAGGTGAAAATTAAGATGGAACAGAGGTGGAGGAAGACGAGGTGACATCAGCAGTAGAAAAAGTAGAAAAAGTAGAAAAAGCAGGAGTGTCCCTCCTCCAGAAGAAGCGGAAGCGTTTTTTCTTCTTTTTTAGGAGCTTTTCCACGAGCACTTTTTTCTCCAGGATGAGGGTTCTCAACTGATCGGTTGTTTCTGTATTCTCCTTCTCAAGTCTCTTGCATGTTTTCTCTACTTCTTCTAATTTGGCTTGTTTGTCTTCGAGCCTTTCTTTCATTTCTGTGTTTTTTCTCAGCATGTCATTGAGCTTACTCTGCATCTCTGAGCACTGGTTTTGCAGTGTTTCCTTTTCCCCTTCCAGTTCAGTTGTTTTGTAGTTCAGTTTGTTATAAAGTTCTTGCAGGTTTTGGTTTTTCGTCTCAAAGTCCTGGAAAATTCGTTTGTCTTCTTTCTGCTTTATTTCCTGTTGTTCTTGGTCTTGAAGCAGCTCTTGATATTTGTGCAGTGTTTCATCAAACTTTGCCTGCAGCGCTCTGTATTTCTCCTCCATGTCTTGGAGTTGGCACTGCATGTCTCTCTGGTTAATGTCCAGTTTTTCTTTCTCTTCAAGGATTTCTTTATTCTTTTGCAGCTTCATCAAGCATTACTTGCAAGCCTTCGTTGTGTTTCTCGATGTTTTGAAGCTTGCAATCCAGATCTTTCTGTTTCAGATCTTTATTTCTTTGCAGGGTTTTATCAAGCTTTATTTTCAGCGCTGTGTATTTTTCCTGCACGTCTTCAAGCTTGCAGTCCATTTGTTTCTGTTTAATTTCTTGTTGCTTTTGTTCTTGAAGCAACTCTTTATTTTTGTTCAGTGTTTTGTCAAGCCTTACCTGAAGCGCTTTGCATTTGTCCTCCATGCCTTGGAGTTTGCGCTGCTTCATGTGCTGTTGTTCTTTTTCATGGAGGAGTTCTTTAATTTTTTGCAGAGCTTCATTAAGCTTTATTTGCAAGCCTTTGTTGTGTTTCTCCATGTCCTGAAGCTTGAAATCCATTTCTTTCTGTTTTATCTCCTGCAGCCTTTTTTCTTGAAGAAACTCTCTGTTGTTTATTATTCTTTTTAAACCATAATCAGGTTACCACAAACTGTTTTTTAATTTAGTAGAACTCAAAATGTTTGTCAGTGGGTAAACAATTCATAATGCACAGTCAGGAACATCAAGTTATTCTTAGTACTGCATACTTGCAATGAATAAGTTGTCCTAACAGTAAACTTTACTCAATTTTTTGGAGGTAACGAGTTTGCATAGTTTTTTTGAGTTCTGGGAACTAATTAGATTTTACAGTGCAGTAGTTTGAACATTTATAATAACATTTCTGCAAACTGGAACAAACCGGTCTCCTTTTCTAGAACTGTTGCTAACACTTATGAGATGAAAATGAATCTTCCATCGTGAAGATAGAGAGTGATAAATGTTACTTTTCTTGTTTTGCTAATATCTAAAGTTTAAAAACAAAAATAGAAACTGTTGAAATGACCTGGACTGCCTCAGCCCGGGTGATGTAACATTAGCAGACAGAGGGTTTGATGTTACAGAATCTTTGGAGCTGTACCATGCTGAACTGAAGAGCCCAGCTTACACCAAAAGGAAGAACTAACTGGCCCCTAGATTGCCCAATCAAATCTCTTAATGCCACCTGCCCTCTCCTACATTCACTGTGGGCTCACCTTGTAGAAAAGAGTTGAGTGTGGAAGAAATGGCAAAAATGTGGAGCTGAAAAGCTAAGAAAGAAAAAGAAATGATAAATAAATCAGTGTGTCAAAATAACTGACATGTTAGCTGCATTTTATATATATATATCATCTCTTTTTTTATAATAAATAATCAAAAACTTTATTTATCCTCCCTGTATGAACATTCTTGTCTCGTCATGTTGAAGTTACTCATGTGATGTGATGTTAATATAATGGTCCAGCTGGTGTGCAGCCATCATATTAGAGTTCTCTTCCTTCTTCTGATTTAATAAACTTTTTCTGTGATGGTGTCACATTTACAGTGGTTGCAACAATTGCACCTAAAAGGACCCTGAAACAATGGTGCACAGCCTACAGAGTCTAATATGTGTCACTACTGTAACTACTGCACAAATGCAATAAACTTACTTTCTAACAGGAATCTGCAATCAGCCATTCCTTAAACTAAATCCTAACTTTGTCACCGGGAAGATTAAAAGAACAAAAACATATTTGTAATGTCAAAAATACCAGTAATAATAATAATAATAAATATAACCATAACAACATAAACAACAACATTACTAATAATAATAATAAAGATAAACAAATATATTAATAGCAATTATTAATGATAATAATAATAATAACAAAACTGTTATTTATTTATTTCTGCAGTGTCAAACTCACCTTACAAAAAAGCCATCTGTGCCACCAGGAAGCTTTCTTTGCTTTGTTCCTCTGAGTCTCAGCTGGAGGTGAGGCTGGTGCAGCAGAGGTGGCTGGAGTCCCAGGGACCACATGTTGATCCATGAGACCCTTTTGTGCACTCACACGATAACAGAGAAGATCAGTCTGCTGTAATGCACTCAAACTGCACTCAGTGCCTCAAGAAAGTCATCTGAACCAACTGCATGAAGCTGTGGACTCCACAGAGGGAAGAAATCTACAACTTACACAGTAAAAACTGATTCAGCTCAAATATTCAGACAAATATTTACTTTCAAACGAGAAAACTGTGCCTGCATGTTTATGTGTGTATTTATAATTGTACACATCAACATAATTTTAATCATAGTAAAAATGTGACACAGAGCAAAGATCTTACTTTTTCAGTGGGGCCTTCTCCTCTCCAACACCCACAGTATCCTCCTTTATTATCTGATTCAAATAAATCAAAGAACATTTGATTAAATAAGAACTGTGCTGCACAAAAACAGCAACTTTTTTAAATAATATTAAAAAACATGACATCTCAGGCTGTCCCTTTCTCCTTCTTAGAGTCCAGCAAAACATGTTTGCACTGGTTGCTGTTTGGGAAAATAATCTGTATAACTTGTAAAGTTTTTACAAAACACTTCTTCTCTCTGCAATCTCCAACTCCGGTTTGCAAAAGTCTGAAAGTGTGCGAACTTACAGTCCTCTTAATGTGACACCTACAGAATGTGTTTGAGTTAGCAGGTAAGGCTAAAACAGCTAAATCAAACATAAACATGGCTACCATAGTAATAAACTAGGGCTGAACGAAATATCGCATTTGCGATAATATCGCGATATGATCAAGTGCAATTTTCTAACCGCAAAGGCTGCAATTATACTCTGTTTACGTGACATGCGCGAGTAAAACATGTGATATGATCAAACGAGATTGTCTAACCACAGAGGCTGCACTCTGGTCACGTGACACGGGGAGCAAAGTTTTGAAACAGTCTACCAAGAGTGAACTAGCAAGCAAAGCTGTAGCCTACACAATGGCCTCAGGTTCAACAGAACCAGAGCCTGCGGGGATGCTAGTACCAAAGAGGAACTGCACATCAGCCGTGTGGGAATATTTTGGATTTAAAAGAGATGATGTCGCACAGAGTCAGGTACTGTGTAAAACCTGTCTTGGTAGAGTTTCTACATCTCGGGGAAACACTACGAATTTGTATCAGCACCTTAAGACTCAGCACAAAACAGAGTATGATAGATGTATGGCTAAAAAATCTAGTAGTGTGCAGAATAAACCTAGTAACGTTACTCGGCAAGGATCACTGACCGAACTGTTTGAAGGTGTTACGCCATATGAACGCACTTCAAAACGGCACGTGGAAATCACCAAAGCAGTAACCCACTGCATCGCGAAAGACATGATGCCCGTCAATACGGTGACCAAGCCTGGGTTCAATAATTTGGTAACTACACTGGATAAGAGGTACAGAATGCCCTCCCGCACGTATTTCAGTCAGACTGGAATACCCGAGCTACATATGCAATGTAGGCGGAGGGTTGCAGCGGAGTTAAAGGCTGTTGAGTTTTTTGCGGCGACAACAGACATGTGGTCAAGCCGTACAGCAGAGCCCTATCAAAGTCTGACGGTGCATTACATTACCGAAGACCTCCACCTCGAAGCTCGCAGCCTACAAACGGCCTACTTCCCCGAAGACCACACAGGGGAAAACATTGCTGCTGGCCTGAGAGAGGGGCTTGCGTGTTGGGATCTCCCTGAAGACAACCTTGTCTGCATAACGACGGACAACGCGTCAAATATGGTGAAAGCAGCACAGCTGAACGAATGGACCAGGCTCCAGTGTTTCGGACACAGATTGCATCTTGCTATTGGTAAGTTACTGCCGTGAGAGAGAGAGAGAGAGGGAGAGAGAGAGAGAGTGTGTGCATGCGTGTGCATGCATGTATGCGCGAGCCTGTGTATCACTCTCTCACACAAACACACCACACTATTATTTATCTTGTTCTTTACTGCTGTTAATTCTAGATATGTTATGTCAACCCCACACTGATGTACCCACCTCTTCTTATGTATTTTCTTTTTTGTTTTTGTCTTATGGTCTTATGTTCTTGTATGTCATGATGTATGTAACAATAGCTTTGGCAACACTGTTCCCATAGTCATGCTAATAAAGCAACTTTGAATTTGAGAGAGAGAGAGAAATGGTGAAACCTTGCATCATAACTGCAATTCTATGTCTAACACTAATTTTACTTTTTACTTTATTTTTTTTTCCCTCCAGAAAATGCAGTCAAAGATGGTAGAGTATCAAGAGCAATTGGGCTGTGCAAGAAGTTGGTGGGGCACTTCTCGCACAGTTGGAAGAAAAAGGCAGCACTCACTGAGGCACAGAAGGAGCTTAAGCTTCCTGAGCACTCTCTCATTACTGAGTGCCCTACAAGATGGGGGTCCAAAGAGAAAATGATTGCCAGAGTGCTGGAACAGATGAAAGCCATATCGCAGGTATTGACAGGTGACCACATGCACGCTCCCTCATCCCAACCTGGCAGGATGCTGAAGTGTTGGAGTCCATTCATAAGGCACTGCATCCTCTCTCCGAATTTACTGATGCTCTTTCTGGAGAAGAGTATGTGAGCATCTCCTACCTCAAGCCAGTTCTCCATCTTCTGGCAACATCAGTCTTGGCTGAAGATGCTGAGGACACTGATCTGACTAGATCAATTAAAACCAAGGTCCTGGCATACCTCAACGACAAGTATAGTGACCTCAACACCCAGGAGCTTTTGGATGTTGCGTCGTTCATGGACCCTAGGTTCAAAACACAATACATCAGCGCAGACAACCTTCCTGCCATTAAAAGGTAAATCCTTGAAAATTATATTTCCACAAACACATAATATTTATATATAAGCTAACTGCAAAACTAATGTCTCTCTTCCCATCTGGCAGGAGAAGAGGTCTCGCACTGAAACTGCTCAAAATTCTCCAAGTGCACAGGCCTCTGGGGGAAAGGCAAAGAAGACTCTTGGTAGTCTTTTTAAAACCAGTGTGGCCTCTTCAGCTTTGCCTCTGCCACTTGAAGATGTCGTGGAGGCAGAGTTGAATAGTTACCTGTTGACCCCTGTCATTGACGGAGAGGATGATCCCTTAGCCTGGTGGAAGGTGCACAACATTCACTTTCCACAACTGTGCAAGATGGCCCGCAAATATCTGTGTGTGCCAGCCACAAGTGCCCCCTCAGAGCGTCTGTTCAGCACTGGAGGGAATATAGTGACCTGCACTCGCTCATCCTTAAAGCCAGCAAAAGTAGATATGCTGGTCTTCCTAGCAAAAAACCTGTGAGCTAGGATGATTATGGCTAGCTGAGCCATACTCATTGTGCACTTTAGTTTGTGCTGTGTTGCTGTTACTTACTGCAGATAATCAAGATGTTCAGCCAGTTTTAATTTAAAGGCGTATTTGTGTGTGTGTTTATACAATTGCTATTATGTTTGCACTTTATGTGTAATGTTACTGACTGCAGAGATCAGTAAGATGTGTGTATTTTATATTTATTAGTTTTATTTATTTAATATTATTTTTTAATTTAATGACTGTCTAGTAGTTCACAGATGTCGAAAAACTGAGTGTGGTAAAGCCACTGATTTTTTTATGTATATTTCTGCAATCTGCACATTGTACTGACTTTCATTTTAATGTTTACACCAGGGTTCCTTGTCAGCACTTTATGCTCAGATGTTTGTAAGCTAAAAATAAACTATTGTGTATGTTCAAATATACTGTTGTGATTGAAGAAGTTAAATAAAAATGTCAGTCATCAATTCATGCATCACCTCATGTCATCATAACAGAGGTCTGTCTTCCAGGAAAGAACAGTTTAAAATTAATGTAATATAGTATTGGCCATACTATATGATGTATTGCTTGTCTTTGTTTAATAATACAGAAGACAAAGACCTTAAAAAATAATCGCATATCGCATCGCAATCGCAATATTGGGGCAAAAAATCGCAATTAGATTATTTTCCATAATCGTTCAGCCCTATAATAAACCCTATAATGTGTTGCTAACATTTTGGTTGTTGTGATGATTCAAATTTGTTCAGTAAACCTCATCAAAATGAACATGTGTCGACAGAAGCATATATTTGGATCTCATATCTTCTTATTAAATGAAGCTATTGTCAAATAAACTGAAATCTGGGACTTACCCAACACTAATATTTCATATATTTCTTCAACTCACTAATTTAATTAAGGGGTTTATTTCAAATTATTACATTTAATAAAAAACCACAATGCAGATGTGCAAATAACAGTAGCCAGCAGCTGCCACAAAATGGCAGCAAACTAAAGGTTCACAGAGAGATCTCTTTGGTTTGGGACATTTAATCAATGTGTATTATTACACTTGATTAAATGTCAGAGCAAATAGATGAAGCACGAGAGAAGAACGTATGAAAGATTGTGTTGAAATGTCCTGGAGCTGTATGTGAGGCATTCAGGGAACATCGGTCATTTATGTGGAGAGAAATCTGTCTCAAAAGTGTTACAAATGCATACAGTATGATCCACAAATATAAACTAAGATTTAAAAAATATGTGCAGTGATTGATGTGCTCTCAGGCATGTGCTTCAATCCACACACAAATACAAAACAATCTGACCAGACGTACAACTTTTCACAAACTCTATAAAGCATTCACACTCCAATGGATGCATCAGAAAGCAACTTGGGATTACGATCTTGTCCAAGGATATTTGGCTTGCAGACTGGAGCAGCCAGGGATCAAACCAGAAAACTTTCTGATCAAAAGCTGACTTGTGCTAAATCCTGAACGGCAGTCACCCCATTTTAGCCATCCAAGATTAAATGGCACATTCTTTAATTACAGAGTTAGGGATTGTTACATGGAACTCAAAAGAAATGTTGAACCCATCTCGTGTCCTGTGTCTTCTAAAGCTGTCTGTACTTTTACCTCCAAAGTTCATCAGTAAACAGTTTGCAGGCCTGTAATTATCAGGCTGTACTCAAGCGCTTAATTTCAACTTAAAAGCTGTGCTGTCATACAGAACCAAGTACACTCCGCGGAAACTATAGCTAATGTCACAATTGGATCTGATGAGACAGCTATGATTTCTGGACTCAAAGTAAATAATCCTGAATCAATTTATACAACATCAGTTTGTTTGTTTTGCTTTCATAACAAATAGTTTGAGCCATATAATTAATACAGAAGTGATATGGAAACATATTTACAATCCAAAGACAGAGTAACGGTTTTCAGTAGCACAGTCTTTTATTTACAGTCTGCTTCTCCTGGTGGTAAACCTCTATCACATGTTTGGATTAAAAATTAGGCCTACATAGCTGCTGGTTCCAGCTTAAGCAATATTTTAAAAATACTAAATTCTTCATTGATTTGAGCTGTGGGGTTTGCTATACACTGGCAGAAAACTGTAGTGTAAATGGTGAAAACAAAGAAACCAAATCACAGATCCTTGAATTCCATCTTTTTTATTAACAGAAACTCCAACAAATTTGTGGCCAATTGATAACGTTTAGGATATGAACAGTCCAGTCCAGCAGGTGGCGGTAATGCGCCTTAAAGCTTTAACCGCCAAAAAAATCCAAAAGCAGAAGAAGAAGAAGCTGAGTTCCCGCTTTATGGCGTTTTTCTCTCAGTTTATTGTCAAGACTGATTTAAAGGTAAGCACCGAGCTAACGTTAATCTGAGTTTAGTTAATCTTGAGTTTAGCTCCTGAATGAGGCTTTCTGTTGCTCTCCTCGGTGTCTGTTCTCAAGTTTTTTTGAACCAGTTGAAAAAAAATCTGACTAAATTGACTCAAGCTGCTTTAAACTAATTCACAGAAAGATATCAGCAAAAGATTATGAAACACAGAGAAGAAAATAATTTTATTACAAGAAAGCTTTTAAATGAGCTCATTGTAATCAGAGTTTCTGTTATTTTATTAGTCTGTTATTAAGTGCTACTTAGCATCTCTGTGGCACCTGCACAGTTTATGAATGCAGCCTGCTAACCAAGCTAGCTAGCGCCACCCTTCATCCATATAAGGTCACTTCCGGCTCCAAAAGACCCAACATGTTGGCGTTAACACTAGGTTTACTAAACCTGCGCAAATTTGCGTAACTTCCCTAAACCCAACACCCCCTAGAATTACTGGGTTTTTTATTTTCTGGTGCAAGTCCCGAGGTGTTAAGCACCCCTGCTGAGATTTTCACAGGTCGTCAGCTCGTTTCTCCTCCAGCTTTTCTTGTGCAAACCACCCATTATCCTTGAGGCCTGGCACATTTGCATTTGCTCACTCAGAGTTGCTCAGATCCAAGTCAGGCCAAACCTCTGTGTTACAACTTTCAGAAATGCCTGCCGTACCTATACAAAATATCCCATTGACTGACCTGCAAATATGAAAGACACACATTCACACCTTCCTTGACTCTCAGCACAGATCTTCCATTGTTCCATTGTGACTGTGTATGTGAGGAAGTGGCATTGCTTGACTACAGCACAGTGCTGTGCATAAAAGCAGACCGACCCAGGCGGGAGAATCATTTCTTGTTCGCATTTCTGAGAACGCACATCAGGATGGCCTCCGTATCACTGCCACACAGGAAGAACCTCTCCGCGCAACAGGCTTTGGCCTTGCTTGAGGAAATGGACGAAGCAGATTCTGATGGAGGAGAGGTTTCATTTGTCCAGCAGGCCACTGATACCTCATCAGAAGAATCTGAAAAGGAGACGGAACAAGAACCCAACATGCCTCCACGGAAGAGGCCCCGTGGTACTGGGAAGCCCAGCCAGAGCCACACGGCAAAAGACGACACTGTGTGGGTTGAGGAGGACATTGGAATGCCCAGTGCAGTAGCAAATTGTTCGTGCTTCACTGCGCAAGCTGGACCCACAGAGTCTGCTAAGGTTTGTCACTGCCATAGCAGATATGATATTTATATAAACCCATTTAGAGTGAGGTTCATGTAAATTTACCATTCTCTATTTGTTTATCTTCCGACAGCATAAGATTACAAGTGTGCTCCAAAGCTTCCTTTGCCTGTTAGACGTGGGAATGCTGCAGACCATCAGAGAGTGCACGGTACATCAAGCCCGCAGAACCGAGCCGCACTGGAATTTGTCAGTTCATGAACTGATGGCATTCATTTCAATCCTGTTTGTAAGAGCAATCATGTGTCCTGTTGGTGCCATTGTGGATTGCTTGTCAGAAAGATTTCTGGTACCAGTAATCAAAGAGACAATGCCCCAAGATAGATTCATTTCAATTATGCAACACCTTCGATTTGATGACAGGGACACGCGGGCAGAACGGGTGAAAACAGACAAATTTGCGGCGATCTCCGACATCTGGACACGCTTCAACGAGAACTGTGCTAAGAGTTTCACTCCAGGAGAACACATGACCATAGATGAACAGCTGTTCCCTACCAAGGTTCGTTGTCCATTCACACAGTATATTGCAACCAAGCAGCACAAGGAAATATTAGCACAGAGGCAGGCTGCTGAAGCTGCTGCAGCTGCTGTGCCAGGGACTGTAAAGACAACGCAGTGCCAGGTGCAAGAGAGCTGCAACAGGAATCGCAGCAGGTTTACCTGTGCAACATGTCAGAAATTCACCTGCGCCAAATGCAGGGATGATGGACACTGGGTCTGCAAACGCTGTAAAGTTTGAAACACTTTGAAATAAAACAGACTTGTGTACCCATATATCGTGAATGTTTCTCTTTTGTATGTAGGTTGTAACACAGAGGTTTGGCCTGCCTTGGATCTGAGTAAACAAATGCCAATGTTGCACAAACACACACACACACACAGCAAATCTGCATTTATTTGTCCCACAAGTGGAAAATCTGCATTGTCATTGCAAAAAAGTGGACAGTGCAAGACAAAAGCAGCTAAATAAAAACTGTACAAAGAGCACGGTATAGAAAGTGCACTATACAAACAATCTGGAAACATAAATATGGACACGTGTATTCAAAAATATTGGTGTGTATACACACACACACACACATATATATATCTATCTATCTATCTATCTATCTATCTATCTATCTATCTGTGTGTGTGTGTGCATGTATGTATGTATGTATATATATATATATATGTATGTGTGTATGTATATGTGTATGTATATATACACACACACACTATATATATACATATATATATATATATATATATATACATGTGTGTGTGTGTGTGTGTGTGTGTATAACTAGACTTTATGCATATTATATACGGTGTGGCTATATAAATATATGTACAACTCTGTGTATATATATTTATGGACAGGCATGCAATGTAGTGACAAGGATTGACAAGAACTAATATTGCATATGAGAAGAGAAATATTGCACATAGAAACTACCATGGTGTATTGTACGCTGCAGGTAAGGAAGGAAAGTAGCCTTGCAGGGAAGGAAAGACCTGAATCTCTCATGTTTGGGGGTTGGGGGAGGGTGTGTTTGCACAACAAAAGCAGGAGAACAATGGCGCTGAAGACCTGTGAAAATCTCAGCGGGGTGTCAAGAGGTGTTAGGGTCGGGGGAATTTACGCAAATTTGCGCAGGGCTAGTAAATCTAGTAGTAGGGACTTGCACCAGGGGAAAAAAGGCTCAGTAATTCTAGCGTCACCCTTCATCCATATAAGGTCACTTCCGGCTCCAAAAATCCCAACATGTTGGCGTTAAAAGTGCTATAATGAAATACATTTATGAGAAAGGTAAAAATAAATGTATTCCAGGCTGAAACACAGCTGGCTCTATCAGCTCAGTTGTTCTATTGCAAGTTGTTTCGGCCCACAGGGCATGTGATTGTAAAAACTGGCCTCACTCTGAGAGGCCTGTTATTAGAATCATTTCAAAGATGATTTGATATATTCTGATCTGTGTTCTAATTTTATCACGTTTAAAAGTACTGCTAATTTTTAAAAGAATAGTCTTTTATTGTCATTGCACATATTCAACTAAATTGTGGGTGCTCAATTGTGTTTTCCACACAATTTCTATTGTGTGGAAAACAATAGAAATAGTGAGTAAGCAAGAATAAATAACATATAAGAGGAGTATATTCGGTGCAGTGTGGAGCCTAACAAAGTTCTGTTTTGTGTCCCAGCTGATCAGCAGGAGAAGAAGAGTCTGACGGAGCAGCAGAGGAAATTTCAGCTACTTGGACTCAGCTCAGCCACTGTGGAGAAAACAATGAGCTCAACACAGAAGGTGACAGATACTAGTGTTAAGAAATACTCCATTAAAAGCTGAAGTACTGATATATGTTTTATGCTAAACTACACGGAACCTTGTGCTATATTAATGTAATGTAAAAGTAAGGTATACAGTGCCTACATGACTTTGCCTCTAAACATCAAAATGAGCAGGGAAGATGTTAAAGTGGGATTCAACCCTAAAATCAGCTGTAGTGGCTCAGTGTGGGGAAGAGAATCACAGCTCACAATAATTTCTATTGAGAGCTCCAGTAGATTTTTTTAATGTACAGGCTGTGATCAGCTGACCTGCTGCTCTCTGTGAATTCAACCAGATGTCAGCAGATGTTTCATGAGTTGTCCTGGCTGATTTCCATTCTCTACACTGACAGTACACTGTCTTTATATTAGACACTAAACTGTTGGTATGAAGGTGGAGCTCAGTGAATGAATGTCAGCATCATGAGCTTAAGTTTAAGTTAATTTCTGCTACACTTGATGTAACCTAACTCTGACATGAGCACCACGGTCTCTGTGCACCAGTCACATACTGTTCTTTACTTTAAATCCATCACAGTACAGTAAACTTACCTGCTTGTCCTGCACTAACCTGCAGAGGATTTTACTGCAGGCTTTAAATCAAAAATTTTTTTATTTTTTTATGTACTGAACCAAGCTAGTAACTGTTACATTTGATTTATTATCGTTGAATAAATTAGACAATTATAGAAATATAAAATAGGAAACAGCAACAGGAAATATAAAAAAGTGCAGACCTGGTAAACATTTATTACTATTCTGAGTTTGTTAGCTTTAATATTTGTGTACAAGCAGGAGGGATGGGCATGATTTTAGAGTGTTTGAACAATGATTAATTATCTTTAACACCAGGTTGGATGTAATGTGTGACTTCTACCAGTAGGTGGGGATAAGAGACCTTTAAGGTGTTTGGTGCCACACTCCACCTTCAGGTTTAAAACTAGTGTTAATGGAGGGAGTTTGAAGCTTCAGTTTGTTCAATGAATGCATTTCACTCACTGCCTCTGTTTGTATCTCTGTCACTGCAGGACAAACATGGACCGAGAAGTCAGCGCTCTCAGGAGGCCGACAAACCTCACAGAAGAAAGAGAGAGAAAAAAAACACCTGTGACGAGTGTGGGAAGGATTTTACTTTGAAGTCTAAACTAAAACAACATCAGCTCATCCACACTGGAGAGAGACCGTTCAGCTGTGACTTGTGTGGAAAGTCGTTTTCCAGGAAGAAAGCCCTAAAAAGACACCAAATCCTCCACAGTGGAGTTAAAGCTTACAGCTGTGATCAGTGTGGTAAAGCTTTTACTCGAAGTAGCCACTTACAGAGACATCTAGTTACCCACTCTGGAATTAAGGCATACAGCTGTGACATCTGTGGAAAATCTTTCAGCCGGCTATGGAGCCGAAATAGACACCTACGCATTCACTCCGGAGACAATGTGTACTGGTGTGATCAGTGTGGCAAATACTTTACAACAGACGCACATTTACAAAGCCACATGTTTACCCACACTGAGGAGAGACCTTATCAATGCGACCTGTGTGAGAAGACTTTTAAAGCTCCGAGTCACCTGAGACGACACCAACAGATCCACACCAGAAAGAGACTCTACAAGTGCAGTTACTGTGAGGTATGTATTTTCATTTTTATCTTGTAAGTTCAGTCTGACTGTTTGGAACAAGTCTGCTCATTAAATTGTGTTAGCATGTTAGCACTTCTACTGCACCGAAGAGTAGCTCTGAGCCATTATTCAGATTTTCATTTCAGTTATGATTTTTGTTTACACGATCATGAAAAACTAAAAATGCCGAAAATTGATATGTTACTGTTATTTAATCTTCAGGCAGCTTCGTGGTATATCATGGTGTTGTTATTTCTGCATAAATGGCCTTTGGTTTACAGCGGCTCATTCCTCTGTCAGGTGTAAATGGAATAAAATAAAACATAAATTAAGTACAGAACCAAACCATTCAGTAATCTTCTCTTATGGTTAACAAAGTTGGTTAATGGTATTGTAGTATTGTAGCTGTAGAATCAGTGCTTCTTAATAGTTTTAGTACTTTTAAACATTAGTGTTAAAATACCCAGTTATAATTACAGTGTCATTGGGGGTAATAGTGTTTTTCAGCTGAGTGTTATAACTGCACAATTACAGTGTTATTAATGCAGTGTTAAATTAGTATTATTGCAGTGTTATAGTAGTTTAGCACGGGTACCCTAAAAACAGTAGCGTGGTCGTACTTAAGTGTAAGTCAGATGTTACTGTAATATTAAATAAGTATTACTGTAGTATTATGGTGGTAGTATTGTACTTATTGTAGCCCAGTAAACTGAGTGTTAATCGAAACAGTAAAATGTAATTGGACGTCTGCAGAGATGCTCTTTATTTCAGGCGATGTTCAGGATAAAAGTGTTGAAGGACTGACTTACACTGTCTTTGTGTCTTTGTTTAGAAGCAGAGCGACACAGATGGATCCACTTCTCAACCCTGTCATCGCTGTGGTGGTGGGAAAGACTTCCGTTGTGACATCTGTGAAAAAACTTTCAGTCAGCAAGCCGGCCTAAAAATACATCAACGTAAACACACTGGAGACAAACTGAAATACTGCAAAGAATGTGGGAGAAGCTTCCCCACATCACGTGACTTAAAACGACATGAACTCTTTCACAGTGGGGTCAAAAAGCACCACTGTGATCAGTGTGGGTCATCCTTCACCACTGCAAGTGACCTTAAAACACACAAACGAGTCCACACAGGAGAGAAACCATACAAGTGCAGACACTGTGACAAAAGCTTCTCATGTTCAAGTAGTCGTAACAATCATGAACGTACACACATGGAAGGAAACTACAGCTGTGAGCAGTGTGACAAGAGCTTCAGTAATCTCAGTTCATACTCCGCACACAAACGATCCCACGTTACTAATAAACTGTTTCACTGTTACCAATGTGTTAAAACATTCACTTCATTATCTGCTCTGTGCAAACATCAGCATGATCACGCAGGGCTGAAATCGTTCCCATCACAGGATGACAGCGAATCTGAAGAGAGAGAAACATCCTCTTCTGGTTTCAGAGTCCAACTTAAAACCCTGGAGATCAGGCTCCACAGAGTTCAGATCGGGTCTCCTTAAAGTTCAAATGAGGCTATGAATCAAACTGTTCCTGTAGTTCCATTTTAATCTTTATAAATTGTTCTTCTGTAGTGTTTGTGTTCAGTGGTTACCTTGTTTTTTTTCTTTTCAGTGGTTGGATGAAAAATCAGTTTCCTGTTGTTCAAGTTTTTATTGAATGTATTTTATTAAAGTTCTTGAAGTTCTTTTGAGTTCTTTTTGTTTAAGTTCTTAAATAAAGTTAAAAAAATGTTAAATAAAGAATTGGTTTAACGACAAAGATTTTGAGCCATGATGTCATTTCCTGTATTTCAGAGTAAAGACTGAAGTGACAAATGGAAACATGTCTACAGTCATGGAATAAACACCGATGGGTCACATGTAGGAAGTACTATTGCTGACCTGATTTCTTTGTTTACAAAGAAAGAAAGGAACTGATTACATGTGTCAGCAGAGGCTTTCAGGGTTGTTTAGAGTAGAGCTGATAGTCTTAAAGAGAACACGGGGATTATGACAATTTAACACAATGATCTGAGAAAAATATCTGTTTCTCTCATTTTCACTGTATTCTGATCAAATTTCCAACATTCTTTTAATTCTTTTAAAGAAACCTGCAATTTGTCTTTCTTCCACTTTCACTCTGCTCTCCTACACTGACGCCTGACTGCTCAGGTGGATTCATTTAACCAGGGCTGTGGAATACGTTTTGGGCGCCTGGTTTTTAATGTGTTCACAGTGTTTAGGGTCTGAGTACAGGTTTCCTGGAACTGAAAAACCAGCTCATCTGGAGTGGGCCCAATAAGTAATGTCAGGGTCGGTAAAGATTTTCTTTATAAAAGTGGAGGAGAAGAGAGCAGCGGCGGGGTGGAGCGCGAGCTTTAAACTCATGCACAAGAGAAACAGGTTTGTGAGGAGAGAACACTGAATCCCCAATTTCCAAATTAAAAACAGATAAACCATATGATAACACCAGGACAAGAGTGTGCTCCTGCTGGTGTGTAGGGCCTTCTACAGACTGTACAAGGTCAAAACACTGAATAAGATTTAAAAACTCCTGAGCAAGCAGTCCATCAGGGCAACAGACATGAATATTAAAATCACCAACTATTATAATCTGATCCTGTTTAGGCACAATTTCAGCCAAAAAACATGAAAAGTCATTTAAAACATCTTTGTTAAACTTAGGCGCCGATAGATTACTGCACACACAACCGGTTGAGAGCGTCCCAGTTCAAATATGAGAAGCTCAAAGCTGGAGGGGAAACCAGTACATGGAGTTGTTTGTAGTGAAAGTTTTTTCTTAAAAACAGTCAGTATTCCTCCTCCTCTACCTGATCTCCTTGGAGGATTAAGAAATGAGCAGTCAGAGGGTAACAGTTCAGAAATAATGCTAGGCTCACCAACTCTCATCTGTGTCTCAGTCACAAACAGGAGATCCAATCCACTGGAAGAAAGAAAATCATTTATAAAACCACACATTTATCAGAGCCATCCTTGTTAGAGCTGGAGCCTGGGTAGAAGTTGTCTGTGTAGCTCACGTTAATGCGTACAAATTCAAAAAGTTTATTCCACGATCCCCAAGATGCAAAAAACAGTGGCGAGCCGGGTTATGGACACTTCAGCCCACAACAGGAACCAGACAGGAGAAAACAGGATCCAGGAGACGCCTTGGGATGTGACGGAACGGACCATAACCATCTGGAGCGGCCATTGAAGAAAAGTTAAGGCAGCTTTAAGCTTCATGTTTGTGTTTATGCCTGTGTCTTTCAGAGGAGGCTGGAGGCACTGAAAGGCTTTTCTAACAGTTCCTGTTGAATCAAAGAAGAACCATAAAGGTTGCTGGAGTGCTTGACGGCCTTACCCCCGAGAAGCCTTCCTGTTAAAGGAGGAACCAGTTAGAAGCTATTTTCAAATTAGCTGAGCTGATTTACAACATGCTGTAGGCATCACAGGTATTGCGCTGCAGTGGTTTGTATCATATCTATCTAATAGACTCCAATTTGTTCATGTAAATGGAGAGTCATCTTCACACACTAAGGTCAACTATGGTGTTCCACAGGCTTCAGTGCTAGGACCAATTCTGTTTACATTATACATGCTTCCCTTAGGCCAGGGGTGTCCAAACTTTTTGCAAAGAGGGCCAAATTTTATAAAGTGAAGATGCCCGGGGGCCAATGGTTCCTTTTGACATTTTTTTCCATAACAAAGTTACATGAAAATATAATGAAGAACAATTTTAATAGTCACAATTACCTTTATTTTTAAAATGGAAATGTACCTAAATAAAAGACACTCAGGCAAGCATTTACAACTCTAAAGACACAATTCTGCCTTTCATTTATATCTGAAGAGTCAGACAACATTGAACAAACTGTATAGAATACCCTAAATTTCCATGAGTTTGCAATATCTTTGCCTAATGAACATTTTAAACAGGAGTTATAAGTAATGAAAAGTGTTCTGTTTTCAATAAAGTTTTTTTTAATTTTTTTTTACAAAAAGTGAATTTTGCCCTTGACATTTACAAGATCTTTCAGGAAGCCAAAGTTTTTCACATCTACAGGAAGATTGCACAACTGGAAGTTCACTTGCCACAAGAAATAAACACATTTGTAAATATACACAATATGTACACAACACACTCAACTATGAATTAAGAGCATAACATTAACAGTTAAAACCAAATCATAAGAGTTTAACAAAATACGCATCCTTTTGTGGATTGCATTAGTGTGCTTTATGCTTTTTACTGTTCAGGAACACATGACTAATGGAGGGATGTCACTCCTGGAGGGCTGCTCTTCATTTGATTCAACTGTGCTAAACCAGAAAGAACTAAAACATGCATAGCAGCTCTCCAGTACAGAATTTGGACATCCCTGGACTAATGAGATGGGTGATACTGAGATCTAGATTTTAGTAAACCAATCAGGTCTGGTTTGAGGCCAGTGGTTGAGATGCGTAAAATATCACGCAAGTGGGAGTCACTCATCCTTGATCTCAATCGGTTCTTGTTTAAGTTCATGACAGAGAACGTTTGCTCACACAAATATGTGGAACCAAATAAGCTCAGCATTTTCTTAGCAAGTGACCGCACTTCAGGAAACCTGTCTTTGTCTAGCTGCTGATAAAAGTCAACAACAGAACACTGCCGGTGTTTTCCGCGGCACTCATCGTCACACTGCAGCTCAATGAGCTCCAGCTGAAGCTGCGGAGGAGCATCATCAGGGTCCGCGGAGAAGGGAGATGAGAAAAGCAACATGTCTTTTTCAATAGCTGCAAAGTCCTGAAAGCGTTTGTTAAATTCCCCAGAAAGAGACGCGATAGCTGTTGCGTAACTCTTCATTTGGACATTAATGTCCACTGGGAAACTGTCAATAACCTCTTTCAAAGCTGGGAAGTGTGCGGTACAGGGCTCTGTTAGAGACAAGTGTCTTTGGAAAAGTTGCAGTTTGGCTCCAAAGGCCTTGATGTGAGCGTATAGTTGGCTCACCACTGTGTCTTTTCCTTGAAGATTAACATTCAGCGCATTCAGATGCTTCGTAATGTCAACCAAAAAAGCCAGATTTGCCAGCCATACAGGATCAGACGGTTCTTCCATTGGTTGTCCCTTCTCATCTAAAAACTGTCTGATTTCCTCTCTCAGAGAGAAAAATCGCTGTAGTGCAGACCCCCGACTTAGCCACCTCACATCATTGTAATAAATTACGTCCCCATATTCAGCCTGGATGTCATGCAGAAACTGCTGAAACTGTCGGTGGTACAGAGCTTTAGAGCGAATACAGTTGATTGTCTTTGCTACTGGTTTCATAACATCATCAAATTTGAGATGTTTGGCACAGAGAGCCTGCTGATGAATGATACAGTGAAGTTTAACAGCGTTACCTGCTTCTTCGCTGACTTTATTTCAGATCAGTGTGGACAATCCGCTTCGCTCACCAGCCATGGCAGGTGCACCATCAGTAATGATCCCAGAAACTTTACTCCATGGTAGCTTCATATCATCAACAGCTTCACAAACAGAAATGAATAAATCCATTCCTCTGGTTTGACCCTTAAGGCTTTTGAGCTCCAGCAGCTCTTCTGTCACGTTCATCTTGTTGTCGACTCCTCGTAAAAAAAATCAGCAGTTGCGCGGTGTCAGATGCATCGGTGCTTTCATCACAGGCTAATGAGAAATAATCAAAATCCACTCCTCTGTCCCCCAGCTGTCTGTGAATGTCTGACGATATATCCTCAACTCTTCATGCCACAGTGTTGCGTGCCAATTTTCCACAACAGCGCTCACTCCCTGTTAGCTTGTTATATGTTGCAGCATGTTTAGTCTCCTAGTGTCTCCTAATGTTAAAATCCTTAAACAGGGCAACAGTCTCTTTACAAATCAGGCACACAATTGCAAAAACACAATTGCCTTGAATTTCAGTAAAAAAAAAATACTGCAATTCCCACTGCTCCTAAAAGCGGTGGCCCTCACTGTCAACCTTTCTCTTTTTTTGTACAGTCGCCATGGCAGAAATGAGTAGAGAAAGGCGGGCTCGCAGCACAGGTGCAGGTAGCAGAGAAAAATGTGCTGCCACCATGTGGTGAAAAAAGGGATTACACTTTTTTTCAAGATTTATTTATTCAGACTTGGAAAGTGAGCCATAAATAATACATAATTAGAATGAAGCTGCGGGCCACGTGAAATCTGACGGCCCGCGGGCCGGACTTTGGACATGCCTGCCTTAGGCAGTATCATTAGAAGACATAGCATACATTTTCATTGCTATGCAGATGACACTCAGCTCTATCTATCCATGAAGCCAGGTAACACACACCAATTAGTTAAACTGCAGGAATGTCTTAAAGACATAAAGACCTGGATGGCCGCTAACTTTCTGCCTCTTAATTCAGATAAAACTGAGGTTATTGTACTCGGCCCTGAAAATCTTAGAAATATGCATCTAACCAGATTCTTACTCTGGATGGCATTACCTTGGCCTCCAGTAACACTGCGAGGAACCTTGGAGTCATTTTTGACCAAGACATGTCCTTCAATGCACATATTAAACAAATATGTAAGACTGCTTTCTTCCATTTGCACAACATCTCTAAAATTAGAAATATCCTGTCTCGGAGTGATGCTGAAAAACTAGTTCATGCATTTTTTACTTCCAGGCTGGACTACTGTAATTCATTATTATCAGAATGTCCTAAAAACTCCATGAAAAGCCTTCAGTTAATCCAAAATGCTGCAGCAAGAGTCCTGACAGGGACTAGAAAGAGAGAGCATATTTCTCCTGTTTTGGCTTCCCTTCATTGGCTTCCTGTTAAATCCAGAATTGAATTCAAAATCCTGCTCCTCATATACAAGGTCTTAAATAATCAGGCCCCATCTTTTCTTAATGACCTTGTAGTACCATATCACCCTATTAGAGCACTTCGCTCTCGCTCTGCAGGCCTACTTGCTGTCCCTAGAGTATTTAAAAGTAGAATGGGAGGCAGAGCCTTCAGTTTTCAGGCCCCTCTTCTGTGGAACCAGCTTCCAGTTTGGATTCGGGAGACAGACACTATCTCTACTTTTAAGATTAGGCTTAAAACTTTCCTTTTTGCTAAAGCATATAGTTAGGGCTGGACCAGGTGACCCTGAATTGAATTTAAATTTAATGTGTCATTATAGCTGAACTTTGACAAATGTCCCTGCATTGTACAGTAACAAAGGCTGTCGCAGAGCGTGGTATCTTTAACATGTTTAATGGTTTTATTCTGTGACACTTTGTGAAAAGATTTTGTTTATTATTCACCCTGATATGCTTTGCTTGTGATTGTGTAAACTCTGAATGACGATTCACTCTGATAAACATGAAGCCTTGCCTATGCTTATCAAATGCCTGTGAAGACAAGTTCCTGTGTAAAGAGGAACGGAAAGTGCCACTTAAGCAGACGTTTAGTATAGTACAGACAGAATGTTTAGTAAGATATGCATTTGTCAGTTAAGCAATCTATATTCTGAGAACAGGCGGAGACTGCCTCCGTCTGCTGTGTAACCTACATGCCTATATAACCTGCAATAAAGAAGTGTACTGTGTGACTCTCTCTCGAGACGATTCACCCATGTACATGTGATTGATTATATTGTCTCACTGTGTCTCTGTTTTACTTGGCAGCCTTCTGTTTGGGATTTTCCCTTAACACACTTCCTTTCAACAGAGCTCCTGTTTGCTGGTCAGGTGACCGTACATCAAACTGAGCCCTACAGCAGCGTCACCATAAGCTCTGCTAAGCTCATGATGGCTGCTGAACACACCTGCAGCATCCAGCTAAAACCCAGTAGAGATTGAGCTCATCCGAACACAAATCCAGTTTTTAATCAATAACATATGAAGAAAATTATGTGAATGACTTTTAATTAACATGAGCCTTATTTTATAAAACAAAACAAAACAATGTTTCATGTTTTAATGCTTGGAAATTCTGTATTTTTAAGGATATTTTTAAAACTGTTATCGGGCTCATGTGGTTCAGATTTATTGCTTATATGATGATATTTTCAGGTGTTTAGACAGAGAGTGTTGAGGTTTGGACTGAGTGGTGTTATTAGACCTTTTTTTTTTAATCTTCTCTGTGAATTTTTATCCTTTTTAATATTTTTAACTCCACTTTTATACAATTTGTATCTGCTGTGTTAAATTTTAGCTCTTTAAACACTTATATAAAATGTTACTTATTCTTTGCATCTCAAAGGATTGGACTTCTCTTCCTTGTCATTCGATGACTGAGCCACTGAGAAAATAAGTAGTCCACAGATCAGTCTCTCTCTTTCCGATTCTGCATATCCTGTAGAAACATGCTGCATATAGAAATGACTGAAATGTGAAATGTTACAGAGGCTTTATCTCTTGCCTGTGACGGAACCAGATGGTGCCTCGCTGGCAGAAAAACTCCTCTGTGACCTCATGGCTCAATAACGATATAAGTGCTTGCTTGTCAAATACCTCGATGTGGCCAAGATGATAAGTGTACAGGACAGCGCACACAGTGTGCCTGGTGTGATGCTACACGTCCTGTGTTTGTGTCCTACAGCAGCAGGATTGAAACTTGCAGTTGGGATGCATTTTCTTCTTTACAGCTGAAAACGCTGTGATGTGAAAGACTGCTGCTCACCTCAGCTGTCAGAGGGCACACGGGGAAGACTGACGATGATAAGTGGAGGACTAGATATGGTGGATGGATTATCTCATTAGGTAGTCATGAATGTGTTGTTTACATTGAACCTGAAGTGACCTTGTAGCGTTTTCACTTCCTTTCTTGTCACTGAGTTCACTAATTTAGCCTGAAATCACCAATCAGTTAAAAAGATTAAATATATAACGTGCTGCACATAGATGAGGTCACAGTCTACCTGATTTAAAAGCAGAAGCTGGCCTGCTCACACCTGGCCCTAACAACACCACCATCCGTGCATCACCCTTGTGACAGTCTAATGAACCTAACATGTGAGTGACACATAACACACATTCACACTGGCTGCATATATCAGCCTGGAGGGCAGAGCAGAACTCTGTATGAATCAGACGCGCTCACATATTCAGGCTTTCCAGAGGCGTTTACCATCAGAAGAAGCAGAACACCGAATCATCAGCACCCCGCAGAAGAGCACAGCCAGCAACAAATCTAACAATAAAGACGTGCTGGAGCCAAAAGGTGCAGATAGCGAGTTTTAAAAGATAACGCACAAGACCAAAGGGGGAGAGGGTAAAAACCCACTGCCTCCTGAGATAAAGATCAGCAAGTCAAACTGGTAGCAGACGACACGAAACGCTCTCTGGAGGAGGCGGCGACTGTGGAGCAGGCCGACGGAGAGGCGGATCGGCAGACAGGAAGCTCCCGGGGTCCCACAACAAGATGTTGCGCGTCAGACTGGAGCAGGATATCCCCATGTTGGTGACACTGCCCATCGAGGTACAGCCCAACTTGGCAAACCAACCCTTCCCTTTCTTGGACACCACACTGGCTGATCTGGGCTTCCAAGACTGAGTCTCACTCTGTGTGGGGACATTTTTTGGTTTTTGTTTGTTTTTTTAAGAACCAATCGTGTGTATATATTCAGGTCAGAGGTGAAGGAGAGGGTGGTTTGGGTTGACACCAAGAAGACCCAGGTGAAGAACAAAGCAGAGAAGCTGGAGGAGAAAGAGATCACCATCCTAGAGGTATGGCGGAGAGATCCAACTGCAGGGATGTGGTCAGATGGCAGTCTGTGGAAATCAGGTGACAGTGAGAGCAACTTGATTTTCCGATTTTGTCCTTCAGATACGAGTGAAAGCCCAGAAGCCAGGAGACAAACAGCTCCAGGAGGTCCTGTACAGCACCGAGGTCCACACTGACCGCTCCTTCTGCTGTACTGGAATGGATATCCTGCCCCGGAAACAGACGTGTGCAGGTCTGGAAGCAGTTTAAACCCCATACTTTTTTGATCTGTGAGGCTCTTAATGTCACGTCTGCTGCCATTAAAGTCAGCTCAGGGTTTCTTGATTCTGATTTTTCTTTGCTGTGTCACTGTTAGCTCTGCATTGCCATGCTCTCCATAAAACCCACTCTCCCTGCAGTGTGCAGCGACCTCTCAGATAACGGGTGACTTGTCAGACTCATGTGGATCACAGTGGTGTGCCACAGCCTGAGGCAATGAAAAAAAATCGTACCAAACATTACGTCAGCATTGAAAACAAACCCTCACTCCTCAGCGCTGTCAAGAATCAGGTCCACTTTTCAAAATGACAATTATTCATTTACTCTTGGACTGACACCCGTGCAGATGATTATGGACACTGAAAACAAGCTGCCGGGCTTTAGTCAGGCTCAGGGACAACAGGAGATCTGAGGAGCAACACAATGAGTACAACTAAAAATGAACACCACAGCAAAGCTTATAATGACAAGACTGCTTTGATTTAGTGATGTCAAAGTGTTATCACTTCATACTTCTGAACTGACATTAGCTGCATTGCATACCTTGTTAGAATTACACTGTTGAAACATTTGTAAAAAGCTTCTATCCTTGTTAATTTATGTTTTGGGATAAGTTCTTGGGCTGTGTAAGGTCACAGGTTGCATTTCTGAGCAGAGTACTAAAGGTAAAGTAAGTGTTTTCAAAACTAACCATTCAGCATGTGTACAAACAGTGAGAAATCTCTGAATAAGTCAGTTAGAAGGAGCAAAAACACACGTTTCTCCACAGGTTAAAGCCCGCTGACTCCCAAAGGGCAATGGGAATGAAAAACTCTCCTTAGCAGATTAAATCCATTACTTCACACTCTTGAGAACAAAGCAAGAAGTGTGTCCAAACTGTGTAAACAACAGCAGCAGCGATTTACAGTGAAGCAGGAAATCAAAATACAAAACAGAGGATGGTGAACCAGAACTCCTAACATAAGAAAAAGTAAACACAGCATGCACGTTAACAAGGCTCTCTGCTCTGCAGGAAGTGAGGTCACAGCTCCTTGGACCTCAGCACTGTGGTTCTGCTCAAACTTTCTCATGAGTGCTGCTGAAATGTTCTGGCTTTCTGTGGAGGAGAAACAAACTGAGAGTTAGAGGTCAACACTGGAGACAGATCACTACAAAAGAACCAAATACTGATGAGAGTGCTGTGCCGGGACAGAGGAGGCTCTGAGTCATGAGGGTTCATTCAAGGGAATTTTAACATGCAATCTGATAAGTTATTCTGCATGTGGCCATAGAAATCTTCACCTTTATCAACATCCTTGTTGCCCACGACATGACTGGAAGCAGCAACTATGGGTTTCATTAAATTCACGACTTGATAGAGATAAAAAAAATAAATAAAAACATTTAAGAAAAAAAAGTGTAATTAAAAATATTTTTTAAAATTTAGGGACAAAATGCACAATGTGAGGAAGTTCAAGATTTACATCAGAGCATGTCAAAGTTTCTGCATGTGTTGGATTGTAAGAATAAATGATTTAACATATAATAAAAGAAATGATTAGTCGGAAGTTTTTCCTTTCAAAGCATCTTTCTAAACATGTGAACAGCTGCTCTTTAATAATCAATGTGAATCAAAGGCTTCTTTCAACACAAAATAAATGTAAGGAAACACACTTTACTGTTTCTACAGTTGACAACGAGCTTGGACCACAGTGATCTAAACTCATCCTCTACATTGGAAATGTAAACAGATGTAAATGTGGTTTTGACTGTACCAGAGCAGGGCTGTGTGTGTAGAGCATAGCCAGGCAGCTGAACACTGTATTGTTCTCTTCTTGGTCCTCTTTGAGTGGGAGACGAGCCACCAAAGCTGGCAACACCTGTCAGTGAACACTTTGCTAAAATGAAATACTTTCTCCATTTTTCACTTTTCTTGAGTCTCAAATATATTTGATATTAAAAAATGAAATGAAATCTTGTGTTTGGTTTCTCATCACAGGTGGTGTGTGCTTTCTCCTACACACATCAGCCAAGGTGGAGAGCCTTACCAACAACTAATGTTCAATATCACAGATATTGTAAATAGCAGCTAGTATCAATGACTGAGCTGACAGGATATCAGGATTCTGATCTGTTTTCTGTACTTTTAGTAAATGATGGGCATGGGATGAATATTAGACCCTTTATCATAAAACCTGTTGATAAGAGAAATATTAGAATTCAATAGAATCTGTGGCTTCTTTAAATACCTTGATGCGTGCTCAATCATCCAGGTAAGGAAATCCCAAAAAGTTGATTCTACAGGTCAGTGGCCACTCTTTCAGTGATGAGGACGTACACATTAATGGTCATTGAGCTCTTGTGTCAGGGAACTCCAGTGTGGGTACTGGTGGCTTTTATGATTTGATCCTTGTAGTCATTTAACTTCCTGTCCCCTCTTAGTTTCTCCATGACCAGAGCTTCTAGCTCTTCTAGCACATCAGTGGCCGTGCAGGCTGCCAGTTTATTGGCTGCTGTTTTTACCCCACTGGTTGTGAGTGTGTAAATACCCCCACTAGTTAGCTTTGGCTGCAGTTAACTTGGGAGGAAGGGGTGGGTCTCCCATGACAAGATGAAAACCAATTATCTGGGATACATACATTTAATGATGCATGCATATATCTCTATCAATTAAATCTGGCTTGAGGTCTGCCATTTTTTAAATTCAGTTATTTCTCTCAGAAATGTTGGATGTAAATTGGATGTAAAACTGTAATACACTAACCAGTATTACAGTTATACTGTCACTGGTTAGTGTAAATGTCTCATTGGGACATAGAAACCTTTAAATTCAGTCCCATCACCTCATATCTGGTGTCAAAGAATATCAAAGCTGTACAAGCTGTTTACAGTCAGAATATATAAAAACAGCATATGGCTGATATGTGAGGAATACTTATATAATATGCTGACAGACATTTGGTCTTACATCATTAAAATATAAACAGCAGGTGAGTTTTATATTTTTATATATTTTATATATTATATTTTATAGCTGACAGATACTGAAATTACTAAATAGTTGGATAAACAAGAAAAACATGTCTATCATTGCAAATGTTCATGAGAGTCACTAGATTAAATTCAACTAGACAGACTAGACAAAATACATCCTTAAATGTCCTTTAAGTGGCAGAACAAATGAACAAACAGTTCATCACTTACTTGAGATGAAATCAGCTCAGCTACTTTGAAAATAACTTCTAACTGGTTCCTCCTTTAACAGGAAGGCTTCTCGGGGGTAAGGCCATCATGCAGTCCAGCAACCTTTATGGTTCTTCTTTGATTCAACAGGAACTGTTAGAAAAGCCTTTCAGTGCCTCCAGCTACTGGTTTTTGCATCTTGGGGGTGTTACGGCCCTGGCCGTCTAGAATTTGTTTCCGTCTGTGTCTTTAAGAATCTACAGGTCCTTCCTGATTGGAGAGCTGGCGGCGGCTGATTGGTCCCCTCATCAGGTGGCTGTTTTAAAAGATCCCTCACCAGTAGTTGTCAGCGGCAGCAACTGACAGCAGCAGACCCATCCTTGGCCTCCAAACTCTGTGATGTTTGTCTGTGTGATTCTTGAGACCTACTGAGCTTTGTACATAGTGTGTAGATACATTTTCACTTGTAAATAGTACATTGTAAATAGGCACTGAAGCAGAAGGGGTGAGCTGCCTTATTATTTTCTTGTACTGTTTTCTCCTGTTTATTTCAGTTAGAGAGTTAGGTATAGCATTTGTCTTTTGTTTGGTTTTTGTTTCACATAGGCTTTTGTTTGTAATTTTGGCTTTTGTTCACCCCAGAGCTCAGCTTCAGTTTAGACAATAAATCACCTTTCATTTAAGAAATTGGCTTCTGGGTGTGGTTTTGGGGACCAGGGCGGGGTCACTTCCTTTCTAACCCTTGTGTTATGTTCCTGTACCCCTAGACTGGGGTGTAACAGGGGTCGTGGAATAAACTTTTTGAATTTGCGCCCATTAACGTGGGCTACACAGACAACTTCTACCCAGGCTCCAGCTCCAACAAGGATGGCTCTGATAAATGTGTGGTTTTATAAATGATTTTCTTTCTTCCAGTGGATTGGATCTCCTGTTTGTGACTGAGACACAGATGAGAGTTGGTGAGCCTAGCATTATTTCTGAACTGTTACCCTCCGACTGCTCATTTCTTAATGCTCCAAGGAGATCAGGTAGAGGAGGAGGAATACTGACTGTTTTTAAGAAAAAACTTTCACTACAAACAACTCCATGTACTGGTTTCCCCTCCAGCCTGGAACTTCTCATATTTGAACTGGGACGCTCTCAACCAGTTGTGTGTGTGCAGTAATCTATCGGCGCCTAAGTTTAACAAAGATTTTTTAGATGACTTTTCATGTTTTTTGGCTGAAATTGTGCCTAAACAGGATCGGATTATAATAGTTGGTGATTTTAATATTCATGTCTGTTGCCCTGATGGACTGCTTACTCAACTTTTTAAATCTTTTTCAGTGTTTTGACCTTGTACAGTCTGTAGAAGGCCCTACACACCAGCAGGAGCACACTCTTGACCTGGTGTTATCATATGGTTTATCTGTTTTTAATTTGGAAATTGGGGATTCAGTGTTCTCTCATCACAAACCTGTTTCTCTTGTGCATGAGTTTAAAGCTCGAGCTCCACCCCGCCGCTGCTCTCTTCTCCTCCACATTTATAAAGAAAATCTTTACCGACCCTGACATTACTTATTGGGTCCACCCCAGATGAGCTGCTTTTGCAGTTCCATTAAACCTGTACTCAGACCCTAAACACTGTGAACACATTAAAAACCAGGCGCCCAAAACGTATTCCTCAGCCCTGGTTAAATGAATCCACCCGAGCAGTCAGGCGTCAGTGTAGGAGAGCAGAGTGAAAGTGGAAGAAAGACAATTTGCAGGTTTCTTTTGAAATGTTAAAAGAATGTTGGAAATTTGAACAGAATACAGTGAAAATGAAAGAAACAGATATTTTTCTCATATCATTGTGTTAAATTGTCATAATCCCCGTGTTCTCTTTAAGACTATCAGCTCTACTCTAAACAACCCTGAAAGCCTCTGCTGACACATGTAATCAGTTCCTTTCTTTCTTTGTAAACAAGGTCGAGTCTATCAGGTCAGCAATAGTACTTCCTACATGTGACCCATCGGTGTTTATTCCATGACTGTAAACATGTTTCCATTTGTCACTTCAGTCTTTACTCTGAAATACAGGAAATGACATCATGGCTCAAAATCTTTGTCGTTAAACCAATTCTTTATTTAACATTTTTTTAACTTTATTTAAGAACTTAAACAAAAAGAACTCAAAAAGAACTTTAAGAACTTTAATAAAATACATTCAATAAAAACTTGAACAACAGGAAACTGATTTTTCATCCAACCACTGAAAAGAAAAAAAACAAGGTAACCACTGAACACAAACACTACAGAAGAACAATTTATAAAGATTAAAATGGAATTACAGGAACATTTTGATTCATAGCCTCATTAGATCTTTAAGGAAGGCAGATCTGAACTCTGTGGAGCCTGATCTCCAGGGTTTTAAGTTGGACTCTGAAACCAGAAGAGGATGTTTCTCTCTCTTCAGATTCGCTGTCATCCTGTGATGGGAACGATTTCAGCCCTGCGTGATCGCGCTGATGTTTGCACAGAGCAGATAATGAAGTGAATGTTTTGGCACATTGGTAACAGTGAAACAGTTTATTAGTAACGTGGGATCGTTTGTGTGCGGAGTATGAACTGAGATTACTGAAGCTCTTGTCACACTGCTCACAGCTGTAGTTTCCTTCCATGTGTGTATGTTCATGCTAGTTACGACTACTTGAACGTGAGAAGCTTTTGTCACAGTGTCTGCACTTGTATGGTTTCTCTCCTGTGTGGACTCGTTTGTGTCTTTTAAGGTCACTTGCAGTGGTGAAGGATGACCCACACTGATCACAGAGGTGCTTTTTGACCCCACTGTGAAAGATTTCATGTCGTTTTAAGTCACGTGATGTGGGGAAGCTTCTCCCACATTCTTTGCAGTATTTCAGTTTGTCTCCAGTGTGTTTACGTTGATGTATTTTTAGGCCGGCTTGCTGACTGAAAGTTTTTCCACAGATGTCACAACGAAAGTCTTTCCCACCACCACAGCGATGACAGGGTTGAGAAGTGGATCCATCTGTGTCGCTCTGCTTCTAAACAAAGACACAAAGACAGTGTAAGTCAGTCCTTCAACACTTTTATCCTGAACATCGCCTGAAATAAAGAGCATCTCTGCAGACGTCCAATTACATTTTACTGTTTTGATTAACACACTCAGTTTACTGGGCTACAATAACTACAATACTACCACCATAATACTACAGTAATACTTATTTAATATTACAGTAACATCTGACTTACACTTAAGTACTACCACGCTACTGTTTTTAGGGTACATATGCTAAACTACTGTAACACTGCAATAATACTAATTTAACAGTGCATTAATAACACTGTAACTGTGCAGTTATAACACTCAGCTGAAAAACACTATTACCCCCAATGACACTGTAATTATAACATTAAATGGGTATTTTAACACTAATGTTTAAAAGTACTAAAGCTATATGGAAGCAATGATACAACAGCTACAATACTACAATACCATTACATAACGATACAACTTTGTTAACCATATGAGAAGATTACTGAATGGTTTGGTTTTGTACTTAATTTATGTTTTATTTTATTAAGATAAGATAAGATAAGATAAGATGGCCTTTATTAGTCCCACAGGTGGGAAATTTGTTTTGTTACAGCAAAAGTGCAAAGTTATGTAGCAGAAATTAGAAAACACTGGAATGCAATAAAATACAATAAAATAAAATAAAATACTATATACAATAGAATAAAATAGAATAGAATAATATATACAACTGAGTAGGAAAATACAAAAACACAACTTCGTCAGAAGAAGATTCCATTTACACCTGACAGAGGAATGAGCCGCTGTAAACCAAAGGCCATTTATGCAGAAATAACAACATGATATAACACGAAGCTGCCTGGAGATTAAATAACAGCATCATATCAATTTTCAGCATTTTTAGTTTTTCATGATTGTGTAAACAAAAATCATAACTGAAATGAAAATCTGAATAATGGCTCAGAGCTACTCTTCGGTACAGTAGAAGTGCTAACATGCTAACACAATTTAATGAGCAGACTTGTTCCAAACAGTCAGACTGAACTTACAAGATAAAAATAAAAATACATACCTCACAGTAACTGCACTTGTAGAGTCTCTTTCTGGTGTGGATCTGTTGGTGTCGTCTCAGGTGACTCGGAGTTTTAAAAGTCTTGTCACACAGGTCACATTGATAAGGTCTCTCCTCAGTGTGGGTAAACAAGTGGCTTTGTAACTGTGCGTCTGTTGTAAAGTATTTGCCACACTGATCACACCAGTACACATTTTCTCCGGAGTGAATGCGTAGGTGTATATTTCGGCTCCCTAGCTGGCTGAAAGTTTTTCCACAGATGTCACAGCTGTATGCCTTAATTCCAGAGTGGGTAACTAGATGTCTCTGTAAGTTGCTACTTTGAGTAAAAGCTTTACCACACTGATCACAGCTGTAAGCTTTAACTCCACTGTGGATGATTTGGTGTTTTTTTAGGGCATTCTTCCAGGAAAACGACTTTCCACACAAGTCACAGCTGAACGTCTCTCTCCAGTGTGGATGAGCTGATGTTGTTTTAGTTTAGACTTCCTAGTAAAATCCTTCCCACACTCGTCACAGGTGTATTTTTTCTCTCTCTTTCTTCTGTGAGGTTTGTCGGCCTCCTGAGAGCGCTGACTTCTCGGTCCATGTTGGTCCTGCAGTGACAGAGATACAAACAGAGGCAGTGAGTGAAATGCATTCATTGAACAAACTGAAGCTTCAAACTCCCTCCATTAACACTAGTTTTAAACCTGAAGGTGGAGTGTGGCACCAAACACCTTAAAGGTCTCTTATCCCCACCTACTGGTAGTAGTAACACATTACATCCAACCTGGTGTTAAAAATAATTAATGACCATTCAAAACACTGTAAAATCATGCCCATCCCTCCTGCTTGTACACAAATATTAATGCTAACACACTCAGAATAGTAATAAATGTTTACCAGGTCTGCACTTTTTTTTATATTTCCTGTTGCTGTTTCCTATTATATATTTCTATAACTTTCTAATATATTCAATAATAATAAATCAAATGTAACAGTTACTAGCTTGGTTCAGTGAAGGATGATGTCAGAGTCTGACTGTAACCTGAGGGTTGTTTTTACTTTTACTCATTACATTAAAAAAATATATCTGTATTTTCTACTCCTTACATTTTCAAAACAGGCTTGTTACTTCTGGTTTAAGGCATTTGAGGGGAGTTATTTCATCACCTTAGTCAGGGGTTAAAGTGGGCCTTTGTCTTGTTTTTTTGGGGGGGGTTTTGGGGGGGGGGCAGCATCTGAACGACTGCAGGTGCTGATAAGTTACGGTCGCAGTATTTCAACATCTAGCTAGCAATACAGAACACGAGCGACAATAAATGGAGTAATATTTTTTATGTGGCAGTTAATTTCACATGCAGCATTTCTATCAGCCCAACAAACATCAGCAAACACACAAACTGTTTGTGTGCAGTTTGTCTCACAAATGTGATTTAAAGTAATGTTGAACCAAGTCGGCGCACTTTGCTGATAAACTGAGCGCACTGAGTTCGCACGGCACTTTGGTGACTGGGAAGCACAAAAAGAGAATTTCCAGCTGCTTCTCAACCCATTTACGTGGAAACTGCACCTGTGCAGATTCAGATGGAGCTGCAGTGTAATGGTACACTCAAGGCAAAGTACGACACTGAATGGCCCGCACAGTTTATTTATTTTTATTTATTTTTTTTTTAGAAAGAGGGGCAATACATATTAATGAACATTTTAATAAATGTAAATATGCCAGATTATAGCCTTGGGCTAATTTCCATCTGCAGACCCTCTGGCAGGTTGGTGTTAAACACAAGTTAGTAAAAACATACAGAGACACTATTTACAGGTCATGTAACAGAGACAAAAACAGTCATCACATTATACTAGAACAAACAAATGACAAGAAGAGTGGACACAGAGGACAGCATAGATAACAATAACGGAAACACATCAATTATATTGCACAAACCCCAGTATTGCATATGCCCTGACTGTTGTGATATTGCGTTCACCCATTGCACTAACAGTTGTTTCCCTTTTAGTAATACACTAACTCTTTTTCCCGTCCAATATAAAGCATGATTATTAAACATGATCACATGTTTGTGTGTCCCTCAGCCGCCCTTTTAAGTGACTCTTAAAGATGGGTAGACTTGTACTTTCCCTCACTGACAGTGGAAGACTATTCCAGAAGCTCACTCCCTGGTATGACAGAGCATTCTGTGAAAAGGTGGTCCGCCTGAATGTCAATTCACAATCACCTCTAACAGTGGCTCGAGTCAGTCGAGACCCGGCAACACTGCTAGACTTTTGTTTAATAAAATCACTCATTGGTGGAGGCGCCAGACCATGTGTAACTTTGTATATTAGACAGGCAGATTTAAATAATTTGAAATTAGTAAAATTTAAAAACTTGTATTTATCTAAAATTTGACAATGGTGATATGAAAAAGGTTTTTTATCTAATATTTTCAATGCTCTTTTGTAGCATACTTCAATTGGCCCAATAGCAGCAGAGCTCGTATAGGATCAACTTGTAATTTTTATTAGTTCCATTCCTGCAGCAATGCCCCAGCTCCGTCTACATGCAGCTCCAACCTTGTGTATGTTTTCATTTATTTTTTTCTGGGGTTTTTGGCAGCATGTTCATATTTCTAACTTGCATAATTTTGACAGGATATATTTTTATGAAGAGCAAAACATATAAAGTTGATTTTTTTTAAAAGTTTATTTATTCTGGAATAATATTCCTGTCTGTTTTTATTCATATTTATGTTTAAAAAAACATTGATTTAGTGTGTTCAATAAATGTTTTTCTTGTTTGGCCCGCGACCTAAAGTGTGCCTTAAGTTTTGGCCCCCTGTGCAATTGAGTTTGACACCCCTGGTGTAGAGGATGGAAATCAGCCAGGACAACTCATCAAACATCTGCAGACATCTGGTTGAATTCATTTGTGTACATCCACAGAGAGCAGCGGGTCAGCTGATCACAGCCTGTACATTAAGAAAATCGACTGGAGCTCTCAATAGAAATGATTGTGAGCTGTGACTCTTTTCCCCACACTGAGCCACTACAGCTGATTTTAGGGTTCCCCACCTGCTGAATCCCACTTTAACCTCTTCCCTGCCCATTTTCCTCTTTAGAGGCAAAGTCACCCTCTACAATGTAGCCATTGTATTATTACATGATTATTACATTACATTAATATAGCACAAGGTTCAGTTAGTTTTGCATAAAATTAGAGCTGGGCGATAAAACGATAACGATATGTATTGCGAAATAACTTTTTCTCGATAGAAAAATTAAACTATTGCGATAGGCCCAAGGGCGTAGATTTGGTTTTGGCATTGGTGGGGACGCGTGTTTCAACCACCGAACCCCGCCCTGTTTCTTTTTTTTTTTTTTTCTTTTCGTCTTTGCTTCTTGATAAAAAAGAAGAAATATACTTGCCTACGTGGTATTAAACCATTTAAAATTACAATTCATAGTTTTATATGTGAATTATATAATGTTAAATTACTATTAAACAAATGACTAACTAAGTATTTTAGACTTTAGTTTACTTTGATTTTATTCCACATAAATCAGGTATCATACAAAAATAAAAATAGCTTCAAATACAGTCAAGACAATAAAAGAATATAACTTTAAGGACTTAAATGTGGGATGGAGTGATTTCGCAGGTCTTTCCTCCCCACTGCTGTCAGACTCCACAACAAAGACTTTTGCAGCTGATCAAACACACACATGTGCAATAAGACGTTGTAAGTTGTATTTTTACTCAGTTGTATATAACATTTGTATTCTATTTTTATCCTAATGTATATTTTATTCTATTTTATTCTAGTCTGTACAGTTGTGTACAGTATATTATTCTTATTGTATTCTAATTTTTGCTATATAACTTTGCACTGTCCACTTTCTGCTGTGACAAAACGAAAGGTAATCTTATCTTATCTTAACACGATTACTTCAGTTATAGTACACCAACTTCTCTTATACATTAGCACTAAGAGAACACTAAATGAACTGGTGGTTTTTGTCGATAAAACTCATCTAAGATGACCACAAAATTATTGTTCTGTGCTTGATGTGCCTCACCTTCGGCCCTGGCTTTTCCCCTCTGACTGCACTAGGACATATTGCCTCTTGATAAAATAACACATTGATTCGTGCCATATAAAAAGTGAGACATGTCAATTCAGATTCTTTGTCAAATCTACACTAATCAATCAATTTACATCAGCAGCCTAACAATTGTAGTGCAAACTGCACTACAAGGTGGAATATTTGCAAAATCATGACTACCTCATGATATTTTGTCTCAAAAATAACCCTATGAATATGTCAGTGCCACTAGGATGAAATTATTGTGTCACCAACATTTTAAAGTTAGACGTATAATTTTAACTGCCTCTGTAAACTAATATCCTGGCTTGCTCGAGGCTGCCGTTTTTTCTGACAGTTTCAATCAAAATTAGAAATGTTGCTCTGAGACTGGGAGAACTAATAGAGCTGCCTGTTGTGCAGTTAGTTTTCAAAACACGTAATTCATGGTTGCATACAATTTTAGACTGATGTGGGCCAAAGCCTAGCATAGCTTGTAACGTTATTATGATGGACACATTTTATGAGTGAGCTTGGCTTTAATTGACTTACAGGTTTCTTTAAAAAAATACTTTCTTATATCCAGGTTCTTCCTCTTTGCTACCATCCTCCTCTCAGCGCAGGTTTGCCGCTGCTGAAACTAAACAGAGCTCCCTGAAAGGCTCAGCCAATCACATTGGCCATATTTGTCACATGAGGTCAGACTCCAGTAGAGAACGTAATTTAACTCTTTCTGCACCGCCGGGTGACTGAGACGCTGACAGATCTTTTTTTTCTTTCTATCAGGTTTTTTTTTTTTTTTTTTTACAAGAAGCGATCAAATTATTGGTGGGGACATGTCCCCTCCGTCCATGCCAAATCGACGCCCTTGGATAGGCCTCATCTCTCTTGTCCGCTTAAAGAAATAAAAAAAAGAATAACCAATCCAAATTAAGTAGCGCAGAGCCGAACCAATCACAGCCGCAGCGTCACGTCACGTGACTTGTTACGTACAGCACAAGCGCCAAGGCGCACATGTGTATTTGTTTTTGCAGCCGTGCAGCCCGGGTAATGAAGGAAATGAGTTTGCCGACTAGAGAAAAATCAACCGAGAGCGTGAGCGAAGGTTACCGAAGAAAAAACAGATGATGGTTCCAATGCCGGAGAGCTTGTCGAACGGAAGAGCCACAGAAGTTCCGTAGTGTGAAGGTATTTCTGTCGCGGTTCTGGGTCCGTCGGACCCAGTATTTTGAGTTTATGTTTTGGTTTACTTTTGCATCATGGATTGTTCTTTATGTTTCTCTGGCACTTTGTGTTTCAGTTATCTTGGTGTTTTGGATTGTTTTCTCATTTTGTGATGATGGTGATGATGATTATTGTTATTAGAGTTCCATGTTTCTGTTTATTGGTATTTAGGATTTGTCTTCTCATGTTTTGTGTGGGTTTAGTTCCATGTGTCATTTTCTGTCTGTCTCTCAGTGTCAGGTCTGCGTCTTGGTGTAGTGTTCTTGTTTCCTGTTTTATTGTGAAGGTCTGCGTCTCATGTGAGTGTGTTCAGTTTTACCCCTGTCTCGTCTTGTTGATTATTCCCAGCTGTGTTCCCCACCTGTGTGTAATCTCCCTGTGTTTCTCTGTGTGTATTTAAGTCGCGTCCTCTGTCTTTGTAGTTGCTGGTCCGTCTGCGTATCCACCCTGCTTCATCTGTGTGTCTTCCTGCTGTCCGTCGTCTGCTACCTCCGCTCATCCTCCTTCATGTTCAGGTCCTGGTTTGCGTCAGTAGTTTAGTTGTTCTCAGTTTAGATAGTTGTCGGTCCCGTTTGCTGTTCTGTCCTTTTCTTTTTGTGTTTAATAAACCACCCTCTCACCTGTACAAGTGCCTGCATTTGGATCCTCCTTTATTTTCCACACGGCTCATCTCACTCGCCGTGACAATTTCGGCTATTTCAAGTCTGACAAAAAACAGAGTAGTGCGCACTGTAAATTGTGCCGAAAGCAAGTCTGGAAATACAATAAAGCGGTGCATGCTCAATCTCTGACTGAAAGCGCTAATTCGTCATTCGGCTTTTGTCAGACTAAAGTCACTGTTAAAACTGTTTGAAAAGCTAAGCTATACAACAAGGAGAGATTGAGAATTTCCTTTTAGTTCTCAGTTTATTTGATATTGACAAAAGTTAGTCAATTTTGTCTGTTCTTCTGTAAAACAACCTAAGATTTATTTTTAGAATTAATATTTTGTTTCTAAGTGGAATTGACAATTTAGTAGTCTGTTTTGTTTGTTCTATTTTGAAACTTAAACGCTTTAGCGGCTGCCTTTTGTGTAGTTTGCAATATTTGCCTTGATTTATCTGAAACTGAAGTCTAATGTTCCTTAAGCACATCTACCCTGTTGAACTTATTATGGGAAATAAATATTTTAATTAAAACAAGCTGCTAATTATTTCACATTTTACTTGTGAGCAACGGCACATTTAAATCTTACAAATATAGTTATTTGGCTTATATCGTGATATATATCGTTATCGCCTGAAATGAAAAAAACATATCGTGATATGAAAAAATCTTATGTCGCCCAGATCTACATAAAATATATATCAGTACTTCAGCTTTTAATGGAGTATTTCTTATCACTAGTATCTGTCACCTTCTGTGTCGAACTCATTGATTTCTCTGCAGTGGCTGAGCTGAGTCCAAGTAGCTTAAATGTTCCTCTGCTGCTCCGTCAGACTCTTCTCCTCCTGCTGATCAGCTGGGACACAAAACAGAACTTTGTTAGGCTCCACACTGCACCGAAGAATAAAAGTGTCTCATATGTTCATCTGAGAGCACAAAAACAAATTTTAGCTTCCTTGGGTGGGCAACTTGTTTAAAACAAACACAAAAGGTTTGAGCACTGATACCAAATTCAGCAGTATGGCACACCAGTACCAGGAGAGCAATTCCTTTTTAAAAAACGGCCCTGGCCAAGAACGAAAACAGAACAATCAATGAGCTGCATAAACAAGTACAGTTTTTCCCAACCACTGTGTGCTGTGAGAAATGATCAGGTGTGCCGTGGAAGATTATCCCATCTGAGTGGGTGTAGAAATCTGAGCCATGATCTGAGTAACCCTCATCACTCAGTCACACTCCGATTCTATACTTGTATCAAGTCCATTGCACTACTTTCAAGCATTCTGTCCACCTGTCCTCTAATGTGTGCCTTCCTCCTCTTTGTATATACTCCTCTTATATGTTATTTATTCTAGCTGTCTTACTATTTATATTGTTTTCCACAGGGCCGGCCCGTGGCACAGGCCGTATAGGCAAATGCTAAGGGCGCCGTCCATCAGGGGGCGTGGCGCCAGTGCCATAAATGTTGAAAAAAAAAAAAGTTGGTACTATTATTTCTAAATACAAAAAATAATCCCACGTTAATTAAAATGCAAAGTAAAGCTTATTTAATAGAAATATTATTTGTTACAACATTACGCCGCGCCCCCTCCCTTCCCGTATCATGGTTCCTTTTGGACGTCACCACATCAAAAAATCAACACAAGATGTCAAAACGGCCAAAACTGTCAGGTGCCCAGGGAAGAAAAAAGAGAAAAGAAGGGGAGGAGAAACGAGAAAAAGACAGAGGTAGGTAACGGTAGCCTACATGAAATTATTTGTCTGAATGTGATAGTAACCTAAATTTTTAGCATTAAGCTAATGTTACATGATTCGCTAATTGCTAATCAATAAATAGCTAGTTAACTGTTTTAACGTCAGTTAATATTGTGGAGGGGGCTAAATTGTTATGGAAAATAATAATGTAACGTTAGGTAATTACAGTACTCCCACCTTTCCCACCATTCCTCATTTGTATTCATCTTTTAAGCAGGTGTTTTTTGTTTACATTGTTATTGCCTTCTGGTTAGCTAACGTTTACCCTGCAGGTAGTAGTCACTTTTCCACCCCTGTATATATTATAGTTGTAAGCCTAGTTGTTAAAGTGCACATCATTAATCTTAATTAAGCAATATCACATGAGAGGGAATGCTGTTTTTTAATATGAGCACTGCTGTGATTCGGTCAAAGATAATCATAACATAACATTCTCATATGATATTATACTGTTACTTTGCATTCTGCTATTCAGCATTTCACTGTAATGATGACAATAAATTGAATCTAATCTCATTTGCATATCAGTTAACATCATACATATATCTCTTTGGTTTTTCATTTATATTATATCATTTCATTTTATTCCTGGAATCATATGTTTTTATTATTAGACTTTAATACTCAGTGGTGTCACATACTCCTCTCTTCAGATGCACTGTTGAAGTTTCTAAATCCCACCCCTGGGCCATCTACCACATCTACCGCTGCTGCCTCCACTTCAGCAGCACAACCCACCAGTGATGCAGCATCAGCAGCACAACCCAGCCATGATGCAGCAGCATCAAGCGGTCTTCCTGTTGCCTCCACCTCAGCAGCACAACCCACCAGTTTTGCAGCAGCATCAAGCGGTGTTCCTGTTGCCTCCACCTCAGCAGCACAACCCAGCAGTGATGCAGCAGCATCAAGCGGTCCTCCTGCTGCACCAATAGACCCTGCTGACTGGCCTTCTGCTTTAACTGAAAAGGTACGAACAGAGTTAGTTCACAGAGGTCCATTTGTAATTGATAGTGACTTCACATTCCCGAAACAGAAAGACGGACGAAGATGTCAGCATGATTATTTTAACAGACTCTTAATCAATGGGGAAAAGATGAGAAGAACCTGGCTTATGTATTCGAAAAAAGAGGATAGCTTGCACTGCTTCTGCTGCAAAATGTTTTCCAAGAGAGATTACAAACTGAGTAGGGAAGGTCTGAAGGACTGGAAAAATGCAAGCCACTTGCTCAAGGTCCATGAGGATAGCCAGGAGCATAATGCTCACATGGCAACATGGAAGGACTTGGAGGTCCGTTTTGCGAAAGGACTCACAATAGATAAACAAGAGATGGCACTTGCTGAGGCTGAGAGAAAAAGGTGGCGTGAAGTTCTACATCGTTTGGTGGCAATAATTCAGTCCTTAGCTGAAAGAAACATGGCTTTCAGGGGGTCCACAGACACATTAAATAAACCAGACAATGGCAATTTTCTGAAAGAAGTGGAGCTTATGGCCAAATTTGATCCAGTGATGAAGCAGCATGTCAGTAGAGTAGAAAGTGGAGCTGGCAGTCACATACATTATCTGGGAAAAACAATCAAAAATGAACTGATTGACACCATCAGTTCAAGAATAATAAAACGCATTGTGGAAGATATCAAAGCATCAAAGTATTTCTCCATCATTTTAGATTGCACACCTGATCTGAGTCATAAGGAACAGCTCTCTGTCATAGTCAGGATAGTGTCACAAGAAGACATACCACAAGTTAAAGAGCATTTCCTGGGCTTTCTTGTTGCAGAGGAATCAACAGGAGATCATTTGTCAACTCTCATCCTAAAACGGATAGAGGAGCTTAACATTCCTTTTGAAGACTGCAGAGGACAGTCCTATGACAATGGGGCCAACATGAAGGGAAAAAATAAAGGTGTTCAGGCAAGGTTGCTTCAGCTAAACTCAAGAGCTTTTTTGGTCCCATGTGGTGCCCACACTTTAAATCTGGTAGTAGCTGATGCTGCAAAAAGCTCACCAGATGCCCTTGGCTACTTTGGGCATTTAGCAAAATTATTCAAGCTCTTCTCAGCCTCCACCCATAGGTGGGGTGTTCTCCTGAAACATGTGAAAACCACCTTGAAATCATGGGCTGAGACCAGATGGGAAAGCAGGATAAAAAGCATTGAGGCAGTCAGATATCAGGCTCGGCAAGTCAGAGAGGCTCTTCTGGAGGTGAGGGAAACACTGGATTTTCTGATGCACAGACAACGGCAAAGGAGATGTGTGAAGAAATGAATGTGGAGGCTGAACTCAAACAAAAGCGATTGAGAACCACCAAAAGGCACTTCGGTTATGAGTCTCCAGATGAGCCCATACAAGATGCACTTAAAAAAATGGAAACCACATTTTTTAATGTGGTAGTGGATACAGCCATCTCTTCACTTGATGAGAGATTTCAGAACCTTGGAGAGGTGAATGACAAGTTTGGAGTACTCCTCAATTTCCACAACTTACAAAAAGAAGAGCTGCTACAGCAGTGCCAAACACTGAGTACTACTCTGACCCATGACAGCCAGCCGGACATTAATGGCACAGAACTTGCAATGGAAATGCAGAATTTCCCACCATTGCCATCAAAGAACATGACAAACATGGAACTCTTGACCTTCCTGCATGAGAAGAAGCTGGCAGAAATTTACCCCAACATGTAGGTTGCTCTGAGAATCTTTGCCACTCTTCCTGTTACAGTGGCTGCTGCTGAAAGAAGCTTCTCTAAGCTCAAACTCATTAAAACCTACCTGAGATCTACTATGATGCAAGAACGTCTCAGTGGACTTTCCATCATAAGCATAAATCATGTGGTCTCAAATCAGTTGTCGTATGATGATGTTGTAGATGACTTTGCTGCAAGAAAGACTAGGAGAGTAAGGCTGTAGCAGGTGATGTGAGGTTGATGAGGGGGTGGTGTACAGTAATTTGTAAGTCATTCTAGTTAATGCAGTATTAAAAAGCACAACTAGAGAACTCTGTAGGATCCCCTTTTTTGTAATATAGTTGTTAAAGTCATACTGGTTTATTTAATATCTTGTTTTGTGATATTATCTTATTTATATTGTATTTTTAATTTATTTTATCCAACTTGTTGACACGTTTTATTGTGTTTATGTATGTAAAATTTCTTGTATTTCATATATTCATTTTTTATTTTTTGTATTCATTTATTTATTCATATATTTTTTTATCTTGTTAATTATTCTGATTGTGAATTTGCTTTCTTTAAGTAAAAAAAAAAGGTCAAAGACAAAGCTATTCGGTTTCTTGTGAGTACATACACTACACTGCCGATGTAGGGGGGCGCCACCTAAAATCTTGCCTAGGGCATGGCGCACCCACAATTTAGTTGAATATGTACAAAGACAATAAAAGACTATTCTATTCTATTTTATATGTCTTTGTTCCTCCATTTCAGTTTTGTTTGGAGCTTTAAAAAATCTGCAGTACATTTAAATCTGATAAAATTAGAAAACAGATCCCCTCTTAGGGTTCGAGGCTATATTTGTTTTAAAAATGCATCTCTGGTATCTCTGGCCTATCATTATTATTTTGCTAACAGTTAATCAGGCTCATTTACTGAATACTGAACAGAATATATCAAATCATCTTTGAAATGATTCTAATGATGGGCCTCTCAGAGTGAGGCCAGTTTTTACAATCAAATGCCCTGTGGGCTGACACAACTTTGCACTGATGAAGGCAGCTGTGTTTTAACCTGGAATACATTTATTTTTACCTTTCTCATAAATGGATTTCATTATAGCAGTTTTACCGCCAACATGTTGGGATTTTTTTGGAGCCGGAAGTGACCTTATAAGGATGAAGGGTGGCGCTAGCTAGCTAGCTTGGATAGCACACTGCATTCAAAAACTGTGCAGGTGCCACACAGTGACACAGAGATGCTAACTAGCGCTTAGTAACAGACTAATAAAATAATAGAAACTCTGATTACACTTAGCTAATTTAAAAGCTTTCTTCTAATAATAACAGTTTTCTTCTCTGTGTTTCATTAGCATTTGTTGATATCTTCATGTAAATTAGTTTATAGCAGCTTGACTTGATGTAGAGGCTTTTTCTTTCAACAGGTTAACAAATAACTGACAACAGAGACCGAGGAGAGCAACAGAAAACTTCACTCAGGAGCTAAACTCAAGATTGACTGAACTCAGATCAAAGTTACCTTAGTGCTTCACTTTAGATGAGGAAGAAAAATAAACTAAAATACAAACGCAATGAAGCGGGAACTCTGCGGCTTCTTCTTCTTCTTCTTTTGGGTTTTTCTTTGGCGGTTAGAGCTTTAAGGTGCATTACCGCCACCTGCTGGACTAGATGGTTCTTAAACTAAAACTAGAGATTTAAAAGTAATTTAACTAACTAAAAACAAAGACAAAATGTGTCAGTGTGTTATATTCATGAACATAAACATCAGATGGCTTCAGCTTACCCTAACCCCCATTTATTTAAGAGGTTTTGCTTTCTGCAGGCCGCCACAGTCAATAAGTTTGTGTTGTTTTGCCTGATTTAATAAAGGTTACACTGACTCACTTCTCTATCAGCAGATCCAAGTGTGACATTAGCCATAATTTCCCAGGAGGGTACTTGGGTTTGGAGTCACAGCACAGTTTTCAGATTAATTAATGGGCTTCAGTACAGCCTGATAATTACAGGCATTCAAACTGCCTGTAATTCTATGGCATTCTGTCTCTATGAAGACATTAGATCTTACATATTTCTTGGTTAAAACCACATTCAACTCCTGAACAATAAGCCTGCAGCTGCAATGTTGAGGCAACTAAGAGTTTTGATAAGCATTTTCCAAAACTCTCATCCAATTAATTCTCCTTTACAGATTGTATAACTTTCACTTTTTACAATAAGAATTCTCCAACAAATGTTTAGAAGAAAATTATTTTGCTTTCATTTGTTTTGATACTAACTGAAACCACAAAGCTCCAGTTTCACACCCCAAACTAACCAACTGTAATGCTTCTTTTCATCAGCACAATAGTTTTCAGTTTTCAATTTCACATTGGTCTATATTCCCCACATCCTGTCATGTCCTTATCCTCGTTGGGAATCAGAGATATGAATATAATCAATTCATTAATTAACAATTGAATTCCACGCATGTGTTCATCCACAGCAGCTGGACAATAAAGTTTATTTTGACTCTGATACTGCAGCAGATCTCTCTGATCCATTTCCGGTTATCACTTCAAATAGAAATGAGGCTGTAGAGGTTTGGTGCGTGCAGAAAAACAGCTGCAGGGCTGCTGAAAAGACTTTTCTGCTCCAACTTTCTGCGAGCAAACGCTCAACTTCTCCCAGCGTGTTGAGCTAATGATTAGTTGGTGTTTTTCTCCAAACACTCGCTCACTCTTCTCTCAACGTGTTCACAATAAACTGTGAACAGACACCGAGGAGAGCAGCAGAAGACCTCATTCAGGAGCTAAACTCAAGATTAACTGAACTCACATTAAAGTTTGCTCGGTGCTTACCTTTAGATGAGCCCACAAACTGCGAGACACTCTACTGTGGCAACACCACCAGTTTATAAAGAAAAAGAGACGACAAAGAAAAGTTTTTTCTTTCCAGAAAAAGCAGCAAAACAAACTCAGTGAGGAGGGAAACCTCTCAGACAGACCCAGACCCCTGCACAAAGTGCTGTTCAGACAAACTCATTTATATTTCATGTTTTGCAGTGTGGCACACCACTACCAGGCGAGCCATCACACTTCCTCTTTATGCCACAGTACAGGAAGTGTCAGCTCGAAGAATTTTATTTATTTTAATTTTTTAATTCATCTATTTATTTTATTTTAAGTGTGAAAATTAAAACACATCAGATTGAAAACCTCAAGCAAAACAACCGATGAAGCTGCATAAACTGGTAACACATATATACAAACAAATATATAAATTAAGTACATTAAACACAGGCGATAAAAATTCGAAGCTAAAACAACCAAAACTTATTAAACTTTAGAAACTAAAAAGAATGAAAACCTTCATGAACGTGATGAAAAGTGTTTCATGTCAGAAACAAATGTAATAATATTCAGGACAAACATTTGCAAGCTGAAGTAGCTGCATCCAAGTCAGTCAAGTTTAAAATCACCTTAAATCCATTAAGTGAGATCAGTTCCTTCAGTTTTTGTTGATTTCAGTTGATTCTAAGAGGAAGGAGCTGAAAATCTGAACACTCTTTTTCCAACACAACACCTTTAACACTGAGTTGGTGGTGCGGTATCTTTCTACACCTTTGTGGGGCGCTCAGGCTACGTCCTGGTGTGTGTCGGTTTGTGTGTCATTAGTGGGTGGGCGTGTGTGAGAATGACTAGCCTGTGTGTGATCGTGCATGGCCTGGGTCCTGTGGGACATGGTCATGGAGGCAGATGTTCTTGGGCGCCTGGGGCAGGCTCGTACAAAGGGGTGGTCGGCCACTAGTGGAGTCAGCTGCCCCTGGCCTGTGGTTCTCTGGGATTCTCAGCCTTCGTCTGGGGGAGCCCCATCTGGGGCTCCTGGGGCCATTATTGCAGCTTCCCACCCTCATCATCAAATACAATTGTGACAAAGACACACACTCATACTCTCTCTAACAGACAGGCCGCAAGATGATTGTTGATTTATGTATCTGTGCATTTATCTTACATGTGCAGTGGTTGTCGATACATTGAGTTTTTCTATTTGTAAACATATTCGTAAAAATAAATCAAGAGACATAGTGAGACGTAGACTGTGACAACACAAGCTTGACACGGGGTCTCATACTTTGACTGTGAGTATAGAGGATTGTAGCTCAAGTTAACATGGAAAGATAGAGGTCTAAGGTCTGTAAAACCTTTGGATGTTCAGTCTCTGACAGAAGGTTTGGAGACATGTAGAAAGTTAGTTTTGAATTGGTGAAACAAATATTTTATTTACAGTTTCTCAAACACAAGGCAGATAATATTCTTCATGTACATTATTTTTTACAAATACTGGAAGAACAACAAACTGAAACAAAACACATTTTCATGAATTCATCTCTTGATGTTATATACAAAACTTCTGAATGTGTTCTCTCTGATTTCCCAGTATGTGTTTTGGATCGACTAAAATGTATTTACAATAGCCAGAGTCTGCTGAATCCAAATATTTCTTAAATCCAACGGTTAAAAATAAAGGGCCGAAAATTCACCACCCATTTACTGGAAGAGATCAAATCTGAGACTCTGTTATGTTGAGCTACATGAAGACAAGAAGATTCAAACTTAATACAAAAAATCTGATATACATTACAATATTTGTAATTAAAGGATCATTAGCTGCTGGCAAGGCTCTCCACTTGCTCCTTCAAAACTTGTGTTGTGAAAACCCAAGTTTTTGTTGTTCATACCGGCAACAGGGTTGAATTCATAATTGCCGTTGCCTGGTGGCATCGACCAGCCAAACAACTGGGGTGAGGTGGGGAAGGTCCATTGAGGTCCAGCCGCAAAATTGCCCACAGCCTGATAATTTGCACCACTTCTGATTAAATTGGTCTCCAGGTGCTGGGTGTACTGCTGCTTGAGTGGGGGCTGTCCCTCTCCCTGAAACTGAATCACAGACAGCACAATCAGTAAAAGTACAATACAAAGTTCTTGTTTCAAATTATACTCAATATACATTTCAAATGAAATTAATGAATGAATTACCCAGATGTCTGAATCAAAGTTTAATAATAGGAGATACTTACATGAAATGGGACGCCCTGATTGAGATGCTGAGGATGTGAACTCCTCCTAAACTTTCTCCTTCTGTTTTGAAACCAAGTTTTTACCCAAAGATGGAAGAAAATAGAAAACATCTAATCGGTACAATGGAGACAAGATTGAACACGAATTCAATTTCTTATGTTCAGTAAGCTGAAAAACACTCACCTGTTTGTAGGTCAGTCCTGTCATCTCTTCCAACTATTTAATCTCTCTTTGCTCAAGCTAATGTTTCAAATTAAAGACAAGAATATTTAACTGTCTCTCTGTGAACACCACCCGGGCCTTTCCTTTAGGTTTCTCTGGAGCAGTGCTGGGATTGTGCAGAGTGGCAGTGATGTTACCATATTGGCTTCTTGGGACAGCAAAAACCTGTTTCTGCTCTGAGACAGAGCTGGAAACAGCCTCAGAAGTATCACCGGTTTTGTTGCTCAGCTCCTTTTCAAGAGCACTCTCCACCCGTGTAGCGAGTTCTTCCAAGGAACGACTCCCTTCAAGGGAGACAGGGACATTTCTCCCATTGAAACTAGACCAACAAGCCAAACAATTCTTTGTGTCATTTTCCCAAAGTCACACATCAGAGTTAAAAAAAATGAAGAAGAATGTATGAAAGATTGTTTTGAAAGCTCAGAAAGTCAAGTTTCTGTGTTTGATTCTAGTTTTTATTCTAGGATTAATTCCATAGAGATTGTGCACAGTGTGATGTAAAAAAGTAGAAGCTAAAAGTAAAAATAGTCATATAAAAATAGTATTTTATATTCACTTCTGGATTTAACAGGAATCCAGTGGAGAAAAGTCAATAGAAGAGAAAAATGCTCTGTCTTTCTGTTTCCTGCCAGTTTTTCTCTGAAGCTAAATGCTTTCCATGGAGTTTTTAGGACATCCTGATAGTAACAAATTATAGTAACAGGGAGGCGGCAAAGTCTTAAACAGCAAATGGGCTCATCTGGGATTTGAACATAAGAAACTCAAACTGAGGATCATCCCCAAAAACCAACAAGTCACAGGAAACAGCCACATTCTCCTTTTTAAAATCTCACATTTCAGTGCAACAGTTTCCAACAATGGCGGCCTCTACTAAGTTTAAATATTACTCTTATTTATCTTTCTGCGTCACAAAATAAACTTTTAACATATTTTCAGGTGAGAAAGTAGCCGTATAAACTTCAAATATCTATTTGGTTTATCAAGACATCGCATATTTGCAAAAGTGCTCTGACGTTTTCGGAGACGTCTGTTACCCAGTCATTATCGTGATGTGCTCGCGTTGATCCACATCACGTGGGTCTATACTTTCAGTTCTTTTGTTCATATTTAACACAATAAAAATGCAGACATAAGTGTGCACATTAGTTTTGACTGCTAGTGAAAAGTGTTTTCTTTACAAATAACTCTCTCACTGAACTAACAGCCAATCACTCAACAGGTTTGCGCTCTCTGCTCATATTGCCTTCATATTAAATCATTTTGTGCTTTTTAAAGAACTTATTTTAACATTGCACTCAACAACAAACAAATCCTGCCTAACAACAAAAGTAACTTGAAAGGTCAAATAGCATTATATTTCTTCAGGTCAATATACGGGCTGCAAGTAGGAGCGAGGTAAGCGGAGAGAGTCCCAGGTATTTAAACACCAGTGGGATGTGTCCCTTAAAGGAATCCAGACACTCATCTTTCAAAGCTCCTTAGACTAACAGGCCCTGGATGACTGAGAACAGACAAAACTACTAACTTTTAGGCACTGCTGGGAGTTGAACCCAGGATCTCCTGTTTTCTAGTTTAACATTTACTAGACAGGCACTTTAACCAACTAAGCCACAGTGCCACATACACTACCACACGGATGAGTACCTGATGAACACTGAGAAAACCTCCAAACATCAAACCAATTTGAGCCTAAACAGAAACACATGAAAGGTAATCTTGTTTCTTATATTAATCACCAGAGGTTGTTGCATCAAAAGAGACGACACCTGTCAGCACGGATAAGATCTTGGAGAAGCTTACGGCTGCCGTGAACACTCAGAATAAGACCTCTGAGAGAAAATTGGATTACATCTTGGAGAAGCTCACTGCGGTCGTGAGTTCTCAGAATCTGCTCTTTGAGCACAAGAAGGACAACATCACGGAGCGTAAGTTTGATAACATCATGGAGAAGCTCACGGCTCTCCAACAGGAGATTGAGAGACCAGTGTCAGACTGTTAGAAGAGCTTTGAAATTCACATGAGTTGTTCGCACTAAAGTAAAAAGCACCATCACTTCATGCGGCTACCACTTCGGCACGAGCTGTGGTCTCAAGGCTGGAGCTGAACAAAAACACCCTGATAACAGACTGTGCTTAGACTGTTTCTTCCTATTCTAAGGCCGCCTGGGTTGGCTGGAAGACTGTTTACTTAGCCTGGCAGGGCGAAGGACACTGTCTCAGCTGAACTCTGGACACACACACACATACACATACACTGATACACACTCATCCCCCCTCCCTTTCCAAACGCCTTCCATGCTTGTCCCCTCCCGGGGAAGATGGCGGTCGACTGGACCAGCGCAGACATGCTGCAGGACCGGATGCGCTGTCTACTCCGGCTCTCTATTACCCTTTACCCGCCCCTGTTGCTTGTCTTGTGTTTCTATGGTGTGTTGACAGTCATGTGCTTTTTGTGCTGAGGTGTTTTTTCTGTTATCAAACTGATCTCCCTGTTGGAGCTCAATCTGGGGGGAGTTCTTTTTTCTCCTCGTCTTTCCTCATGTTGTGTATTTTCCATTGTTATACCTCTCTGACCTGTCTTCCCCATGTGATGTTTGTGTAATGTATGTATGGTCAGAAGGGTAAGATGGCGCTGGTACGGCTGGTAGCCTTAACCCAACTTCCCTCGGGATGAATAAAGTATGATCAATCAATCAATCAATCAAAGTCAGGGGTTAAAAGTGGGACGGTGGTTTTGTTTTGCTAACTCTCCACGACACTCTAAACTTCAGGCAACTTCTATAAAGTATTTCAGTTGACAAAAAACTATTTTCTCTAAAACTTGGAAAGAAAAGGCAGCTTTGAAATCGGTCTATAATTAGCTAAAACTGTGTGATCAAGCCCAGGTTTTTTTAAGCAGTGGCTGCACTACTGCATGTTTGAAAATTGCAGGAACCACACCAGAAGACAGACTGCTGTTAATAATGTCAAGGACAGACTGCCCTATACTAGGAAAGATTTCTTTTAACAATTGTGGAGGGAAAGGATCCTGGGGGGAACCTGCGGGGTTAATATGGCGCCCCACATCCTCTGAAATGGAGAGAGTCACAAGCTCAAACTGAGCAACATCAGCAGTGCAAGGCACAGAGACAGAGGGCTCAGAGTCAGGAGCTGTGATAAGAGCCCTGGTGGTGCCGACCTTTTCAATAAAAGGCGATCATCATGTCTGGCGATCATACCTCAGCAGAGACTTTGTTTGCTGAATGACACAGGTCAGAAATAATAAAAACAGAAACAAACTTGGGAGTGACAGACGAGCAATCACACACACCGGCGCCATCTTGTTACCAGTCAGGTGTGAAGAACAGTTAGACCAAAGGTTCATTCAAGACTTTTTATGTGAAGGGAAGGATTTTAAACTGGATTCTGGATTTATCAGAAAATCAGTTCCATTCAACACTTTAACATTCCATTTGCACAATGTACATTTTCAGATTTTTGATATAAAATTTCCAGACTTTTAAAATTAATTTACTTATTGTATATAATGTCTTTTTTTGCACAGTCAAAGGAGCAGTTCAGGAGACATTTCATTTCTGTATTTTTTTGTAATTTAATGACTATGCATGTGACAAATAAAAAATCTTGAGTCTTGAATGTCATGCTGTCTCTTTCTAGGCCCTGCCTGTACTCTCGCTCCAGCATTTTGGATCAGCTGAAGGCTTTTGAGGGAGTTTTTATGACATCTGAAAAATAGCAAATTACAGTTGCCCAGGACTTCCATGAACAGTTCAACAGCAAAGCCCCAAAAACCAAACAGGCTCATCAGGGATTTGAACCCAGGACCGCTTACACCCAAAGTGAAAAGGGAAAAGCTTCCTTAGGCATTTTCCAGGTCACGGCGGAGGTGTGCTCGCAGGCCGAGGAGGAGTGAGGTGCTGAGGCTGCTCCTGCTGCTCTCCAGCGAACCCCAGGTGGCTGCTCTCAAACCTGCCCACAGCAAAGAGGAGCAGCTTCAACTACACGTTTCAGAGATTGTCACAAATAAGCTTTCGTCTAATTTTCAGATGATCACTTTTAATTTTAAATTAAGAACCAATTTAGGTGGGTTATTTAGAGCTTCCAATGAGGTGCATGTGTTTAGATCATGGCGGACAAAAAAGAGTACCTGAAGAAAAACCCTGCAACATGGAGCATGCACCCACCTGCAATCAACACAGTGGCATGAGCATATAGTCATACAGATGAGCATGACAGCGTCAAGCTTTATAACCAGAAACCTTACACCACAATTTAAGTCAAATTTTGACCCTAAAATCTGAATTTTGCAGTGGAAATCATCACATAATTTTTATTTGTAACATTTTATTTCACTTGGTACATAAGTTACATGTGTGTATAATGCACTGAAAGAGATTCCTTTGTGGTACTGAAGTACTAATGTTTACTGATGTTTATTTTTGGCCCTTTTGTGTATCAGTAAAAACTGATGTGCGTTTTTCCACATGCATTTTGTTAATGTCGTGTCAGAGAGTTACACATTTATAATATATGATACATAACTGTGTATTGTAGTAGTTCTGTGTACAAGTTTGAATTGAATCCGCTTATTTAATATAAAATAAAACTCTGTGTTATCTTGTTAGGCCAACATGAATAACAAATAATTATCGTAGAAAAACTTGTTGGAGAATTCAAATGGTAAAAATAAGAACAAGGCCGATGACATCATTCATATCAGATCTGTTAGCTGTCCCTGTATGAGGTACTATGGGAACATGTGTGAACAACATGCGGCAGCTGAGAGGCTCTGTAGACAACAAGTGGGCTCGTCCAGGATTTGAACCCGGGACCTCTCACACCCAAAGCGAGAATCATACCCCTAGACCAACGAGCCACACAAACATTCAAGCAAGTCTTTTTACACAAAGTCACACAGATGAAGAAGAATGTGTGAAAGATTGTCTTGAAAGCTCAGAGAATCATCTGTTTGTGTTCTTGATTCTAGTTTTTATTCTAGGATTAATTCTGTAGAGATTTATTGGATATACTGTAAGGACACATTCACAACTGTAGGTATATGATTCGCTCATCTTGTCCGTGTGGCCCTGGGTTCAAATTCCTAATGAGTTCCTGAAGTGACAAGCTTATTGACTGTGTTTACTCTTCTCTGTATTATTCTATTCATGAAGAATATAATCTGTGTTACAACTGTATGTAAATGTCTCACATACATCTTGTTTGGCCACAACTTTTACTTACCCATTCACCACTACAATCATTTAGTCCAGGACCACCCAGTCTGGGAGGCTGGGTGTGCAAAAACAAAAACAAGCTCATTGGGACTAAATCCTGTGCTTTCCTGGACAACTCCTTGACAAAAGCTACTGCTCAGAATCTTGGGATAAATTTTGATCAGTCTCTGTCTTTTGATGCTTATATCAAGTCTGTGACCTGCTCCTGCTTTTATCATTTAAGAAATACTGCTAAACTTAGGACTATTGTCTCCATGGAGGTGAAATGGAGATGCTTGTCCATGCCTTCATCTCCTCCCGGTTAGACTATTGTAATGCACTCTTTTCCTGTCTGTCTAAGGCTACCTTAAATCATCTTCAAGCGGTCCAAAATGAAGCAGCAAGGCTTTTACCCACAGTAATAATTTTGATGGATATTTCTCACTGACACACTTCTTTGACTTCCTCTAATAACAAATGATACTGTACTGCTTTCACGTCAAGTAGATATGTGTCAGATGTTCTTCATTGAACCTCCTTCTCTGGTTGTTTCATTCAAGCATTCATCAGTTACTCATCTGAGTGGCAGTTTATGTGGCACATTAGCTTAGTTGGTTAAAGTACCTGTCTTGTAACTGGAAAGTTAGAAAAGAGGAGATCCTGGGTTTAACTCCCACCAGTGGCTAAAAGATAGAAGCTTTGACTGTTCTCAGTCATCCAGGGCCTGTTAGTCTAAGGAGCTTGAAAAGATGAGTGCCTGGGTTCCTCTGAGGGACAACTCCCACTGGTGTAGAAATACCTGGGACTCTGCAGCATTTCATTTTAGCAAGGGTCTCAAACTCGCGGCTCCCCTCACTCCTACTTGTGGCCCATATATTGACCTGAAGAAATATAATGCAGTTTGGCCATTGAAGTTCCTTTTTTTTGTTAGGGAGTATTTATTTGTTGTTGAGTGCAATGTTAAAATAATAAATAATAAAAGCACAAAATGATTTAAATAAGAGTTATTTGTAAAGAAAACAAAACTAATATGTACACTTATGTCTGCATTTTTATTTTTAAATATGAACAAAATTATAGCAGAAGTGCTGCCATGTGTCTGGTCAGAAAGAGAGTACCAATTTGATTATTTTGTAGATCAATGAAAGGTTTCGTTGTTTTTCTTTCTCTTCTTCCTTTGTACATTGTCTTTTACTTTTGCATCTCGTGGTCTTGTCACATATTTTAATTGTGCAAGCAACTGTAGAATGACAACAAAAGTTCTAAGTCTTTTGTCTTGTTATACAATTATACGATTGTTATAAGATTTGAAATGTAAAACAAACTCAACACCACATTTTCAGAAATATTTGTGGCTGTTTTCTTTTTTGTTTATTTGGGGGGTTTTGTACTACTTGAACACTAAAGTGGTCCACACATGAGATGACAGTGCCAGCAGTGGCCCACAGCTCATTGAAGTTTGAGACCACTGCCCTAGACCAACGAGCCACAGGTAAGAAGCAGTTTTAACAATGTTGAATGTCAGAGCAAATCGATGAAGCACGAGAGAAGAACGTATGAAAGATTGTGTTGAAATGTCCTGGAGCTGTATGTGAGGCATTCAGGGAACATCGGTCATTTATGTGGAGAGAAATCTGTCTCAAAAGTGCTACAAATGCATACAGTATGATCCACAAATATAAACTAAGATTTAAAAAATATGTGCAGTGATTGATGTGCTCTCAGGCATGTGCTTCAATCCACACACAAATACAAAACAATCTGACCAGACGTACAACTGTTTCACAAACTCTATAAAGCATTCACACTCCAATGGATGCATCAGAAAGCAACTTGGGATTACGATCTTGTCCAAGGATATTTGGCTTGCAGACTGGAGCAGCCAGGGATCAAACCAGAAAACTTTCTGATCAAAAGCTGACTTGTGCTAAATCCTGAACGGCAGCCGCCCCATTTTAGCCATCCAAGATTAAATGGCACATTCTTTAATTACAGAGTTAGGGATTGTTACATGGAACTCAAAATAAGTGTTGAACCCATCTCGTGTCCTGTGTCTTCTAAAGCTGTCTGTACTTGTACCTCCAAAGTTCATCAGCAAACAGTTTGCAGGCCTGTAATTATCAGGCTGTACTCAAGCCCTTGAATTCAACCTAAAAGCTGTGCTGTCATACAGAACCAAGTACCCTCCGCGGAAACTATAGCTAATGTCACAATTGGATCTGATGAGACAGCTATGATTTCTGGACTCAAAGTAAATAATCCTGAATCAATTTATACAACATCAGTTTGTTTGTTTTCCTTTCATAACAAATAGTTTGAGCCATGTAATTAATACAGAAGTGATATGGAAACATATTTACAATCCAAAGTCAGAGTAACGGTTTTCAGTAGCACAGTCTTTTATTTACAGTCTGCTTCTCCTGGTGGTAAACCTCTATCACATGTTTGGATTAAAAATTAGGCCTACATAGCTGCTGGTTCCAGCTTAAGCAATATTTTAAAAATACTAAATTCTTCATTGATTTGAGCTGTGGGGTTTGCTATACACTAGCAGAAAACTGTAGAGTAAATGGTGAAAACAAAGAAACCAAATCACAGATCCTTGAATTCCATCTTTTTTATTAACAGAAACTCCAACAAATTTGTGGTCAATTGATGACGTTTAGGATATGAACAGTCCAGTCCAGCAGGTGGCGGTAATGCGCCTTAAAGCTTTAACCGCCCAAAAATCCAAAAGCAGAAGAAGAAGAAGCCGAGTTCCCGCTTTATGGCGTTTTTCTCTCAGTTTATTGTCAAGACTGATTTAAAGGTAAGCACCGAGCTAACGTTAATCTGAGTTTAGTTAATCTTGAGTTTAGCTCCTGAATGAGGCTTTCTGTTGCTCTCCTCGGTGTCTGTTCTCAAGATTTTTTGAACCAGTTGAAAAAAAAATCTGACTAAATTGACTCAAGCTGCTTTAAACTAATTCACAGAAAGATATCAGCAAAAGATTATGAAACACAGAGAAGAAAATAATTTTATTACAAGAAAGCTTTTAAATGAGCTCATTGTAATCAGAGTTTCTGTTACTTTATTAGTCTGTTATTAAGCGCTACTTAGCATCTCTGTGGCACCTGCACAGTTTATGAATGCAGCCTGCTAACCAAGCTAGCTAGCGCCACCCTTCATCCATATAAGGTCACTTCCGGCTCCAAAAGACCCAACATGTTGGCGTTAACACTAGGTTTACTAAACCTGCGCAAATTTGCGTAACTTCCCTAAACCCAACACCCCCTAGAATTACTGGGTTTTTTATTTTCTGGTGCAAGTCCCGAGGTGTTAAGCACCCCTGCTGAGATTTTCACAGGTCGTCAGCTCGTTTCTCCTCCAGCTTTTCTTGTGCAAACCACCCATTATCCTTGAGGCCTGGCACATTTGCATTTGCTCACTCAGAGTTGCTCAGATCCAAGTCAGGCCAAACCTCTGTGTTACAACTTCCAGAAATGCCTGCCGTACCTATACAAAATATCCCACACATTGACTGACCTGCAAATATGAAAGACACACATTCACACCTTCCTTGACTCTCAGCACAGATCTTCCATTGTTCCATTGTGACTGTGTATGTGAGGAAGTGGCATTGCTTGACTACAGCACAGTGCTGTGCATAAAAGCAGACCGACCCAGGCGGGAGAATCATTTCTTGTTCGCATTTCTGAGAACGCACATCAGGATGGCCTCCGTATCACTGCCACGCAGGAAGAACCTCTCCGCGCAACAGGCTTTGGCCTTGCTTGAGGAAATGGACGAAGCAGATTCTGATGGAGGAGAGGTTTCATTTGTCCAGCAGGCCACTGATACCTCATCAGAAGAATCTGAAAAGGAGACGGAACAAGAACCCAACATGCCTCCACGGAAGAGGCCCCGTGGTACTGGGAAGCCCAGCCAGAGCCACACGGCAAAAGACGACACTGTGTGGGTTGAGGAGGACATTGGAATGCCCAGTGCAGTAGCAAATCGTTCGTGCTTCACTGCGCAAGCTGGACCCACAGAGTCTGCTAAGGTTTGTCACTGCCATAGTAGATATGATATTTATATAAACCCATTTAGAGTGAGGTTCATGTAAATTTACCATTCTCTATTTGTTTATCTTCCGACAGCATAAGATTACAAGTGTGCTCCAAAGCTTCCTTTGCCTGTTAGACGTGGGAATGCTGCAGACCATCAGAGAGTGCACGGTACATCAAGCCCGCAGAACCGAGCCGCACTGGAATTTGTCAGTTCATGAACTGATGGCATTCATTTCAATCCTGTTTGTAAGAGCAATCATGTGTCCTGTTGGTGCCATTGTGGATTGCTTGTCAGAAAGATTTCTGGTACCAGTAATCAAAGAGACAATGCCCCAAGATAGATTCATTTCAATTATGCAACACCTTCGATTTGATGACAGGGACACGCGGGCAGAACGGGTGAAAACAGACAAATTTGCGGCGATCTCCGACATCTGGACACGCTTCAACGAGAACTGTGCTAAGAGTTTCACTCCAGGAGAACACATGACCATAGATGAACAGCTGTTCCCTACCAAGGTTCGTTGTCCATTCACACAGTATATTGCAACCAAGCAGCACAAGGAAATATTAGCACAGAGGCAGGCTGCTGAAGCTGCTGCAGCTGCTGTGCCAGGGACTGTACAGACAACGCAGTGCCAGGTGCAAGAGAGCTGCAACAGGAATCGCAGCAGGTTTACCTGTGCAACATGTCAGAAATTCACCTGCGCCAAATGCAGGGATGATGGACACTGGGTCTGCAAACGCTGTAAAGTTTGAAACACTTTGAAATAAAACAGACTTGTGTACCCATATATCGTGAATGTTTGTCTTTTGTATGTAGGTTGTAACACAGAGGTTTGGCCTGCCTTGGATCTGAGTAAACAAATGCCAATGTTGCACAAACACACACACACACAGCACATCTGCATTTATTTGTCCCACAAGTGGAAAATCTGCATTGTCATTGCAAAAAAGTGGACAGTGCAAGACAAAAGCAGCTAAATAAAAACTGTACAAAGAGCACGGTATAGAAAGTGCACTATACAAACAATCTGGAAACATAAATATGGACACGTGTATTCAAAAATATTGGTGTGTGTATACACACACACACACACACACATATATATATATATCTATCTATCTATCTATCTATCTGTGTGTGTAACTACCATGGTGTATTGTACGCTGCAGGTAAGGAAGGAAAGTAGCCTTGCAGGGAAGGAAAGACCTGGGGCCTGTTCTTCGTACCTCGCTAAGTAAGTTAGCCGGATTTGAATGTTGACGATTTCGCGTGATCTTGGATCGTTCGGTTCTCCGAAGCTCATCTGGGACTTGCTGTCATAGCAACAGAGCCGTAAGCGTAAACCTGCTCGGGAGCAGGTTTACTTTATGTAAACAGGATTAGATCGCGGCCACTCAGGTATGTCCGCTGCATTTATACGAAAGGAACAGCGATATTTCGCCACTGTTTTACCATAAATAAATATTATCAATGTAACTAAAGATAATGCAGTATTTGATGCTTTATTGATTTCATACAGATACATACAGGTCATTTCAGAAAAAAAGGGAAATGTAGTATTAATCATTCTATTACATGTATTTGATCATTCCAGATGTAATTCATATTTTAGAGTAACAATAGCAAATTACTACGTGCAATCAAGATCAGAGACCACGCTACAAAAGCGAAGGTGGAGTTGGGAAGTCTGTTGCAGCCATGTCCTGTCCGTTTGTACGCGAGCAACCCATTGCGGAAGGTGCAAGATTGATAAGGAGGGTTTACAGAATTCAGCGTATATTGCGGGATAGACGGGATCCTTTAGCTCAGCGCGACAGTGTGCTCATAGAGAGATATCGATTCTCCCGTGAGGGTATTATTTACTTTTTTCTCTCTCTCTCTCTCTCTCTCTCTCTCTCTCGATATATATATGTCTCCCAACTTACTGTGCATGCTTCAGTCACCCCTTGCATGGGAACAGGTAAAAGTGATGGAGTGTTATGTCAAACTACACACAAAAAAACCCACACTGTCAATAAATGGCACAGTACATAAAGGGGTGTGACGAGGGGGTGCAGGACCACCACCTGTCTTTATTTGCTCTGCCCTTTTCTGGGTTGCTGTTATGAACAAACAAACAGATTATTCCAGGGTCTCTTGTCATAGACTAAAAGCAATATAAGTGATAAATATTACCATTCTGTAGGATATACCTATATTTCACTTTTACTTGTTCCCATGTTCTAGTGGGTCCTGTTGTGGCTCTAATGTGGAAGAGGATATGGTGTAATATAATATAATGTGGTATAATATAATATAACATGATATAATGTAATATCATGGATCACTTACGAGTGTAATTTGTCAGCAACTTTCTGCCAGCCCTCTCTCCTTGCTTTTGCAGCCTTTGCAGTGTTCTCCTGCGTTTTAATTAAACTTGGTCTGCTGCCGTGAGATACTGCGCGCGCTCCTTCGTCATCTTCGCCGACCAATCACAGGGTTGCCGATCAATGTTTCTACTATCGATGCGTAGCCCCTTTTAAACCACCCAGTGATCTCAGATTACTTCATCCAGCTGTACTAATCGTCAACAACAGGTGCGTTCGGAGAACCGGATTAGCGAGCTCACGGTTAGCGCGATGATTTGATCTTGGATGTGTCATTTGATCTTGGATGTAGTAAGCGAGGTACGAAGAACAGGCCCCAGAATCTCTCATGTTTGGGGGTTGGGGGAGGGTGTGTTTGCACAACAAAAGCAGGAGAACAATGGCGCTGAAGACCTGTGAAGATCTCAGCGGGGTGCCAAGAGGTGTTAGGGTCGGGGGAATTTACGCAAATTTGCGCAGGGCTAGTAAATCTAGTAGTAGGGACTTGCACCAGGGGAAAAAAGGCTCAGTAATTCTAGCGCCACCCTTCATCCATATAAGGTCACTTCCGGCTCCAAAAGACCCAACATGTTGGTGTTAAAAGTGCTATAATGAAATACATTTATGAGAAAGGTAAAAATAAATGTATTCCAGGCTGAAACACAGCTGGCTCTATCAGCTCAGTTGTTCTATTGCAAGTTGTGTCGGCCCACAGGGCATGTGATTGTAAAAACTGGCCTCACTCTGAGAGGCCTGTTATTAGAATCATTTCAAAGATGATTTGATATATTCTGATCAGTATTCAGTAAGTGAGCCTGATTAACTGTGAGGAAAATAATAATGATGAAGAGGGGATCTGTGTTCTAATTTTATCACGTTTAAAAGTACTGCTAATTTTTAAAAGAATAGTCTTTTATTGTCATTGTACATATTCAACTAAATTGTGGGTGCTCAATTGTGTTTTCCACACAATTTCTATTGTGTGGAAAACAATGGAAATAGTGAGTACGCAAGAATAAATAACATATAAGAGGAGTATATTCGGTGCAGTGTGGAGTCTAACAAAGTTCTGTTTTGTGTCCCAGCTGATCAGCAGGAGGAGAAGAGTCTGACGGAGCAGCAGAGGAAATTTCAGCTACTTGGACTCAGCTCAGCCACTGCGGAGAAAACAATGAGCTCAACACAGAAGGTGACAGATACTAGTGTTAAGAAATACTCCATTAAAAGCTGAAGTACTGATATATGTTTTATGCTAAACTACACGGAACCTTGTGCTATATTAATGTAATGTAAAAGTAAGGTATACAGTGCCTACATGACTTTGCCTCTAAACATCAAAATGAACAGGGAAGATGTTAAAGTGGGATTCAGTAGGATTCAACCCTAAAATCAGCTGTAGTGGCTCAGTGTGGGGAAGAGAATCACAGCTCACAATAATTTCTATTGAGAGCTCCAGTAGATTTTTTTTAATGTACAGGCTGTGATCAGCTGACCTGCTGCTCTCTGTGAATTCAACCAGATGTCAGCAGATGTTTCATGAGTTGTCCTGGCTGATTTCCATCCTCTACACTGACAGTACACTGTCTTTATATTAGACACTAAACTGTTGGTATGAAGGTGGAGCTCAGTGAATGAATGTCAGCATCATGAGCTTAAGTTTAAGTTAATTTCTGCTACACTTGATGTAACCTAACTCTGACATGAGCACCACAGTCTCTGTGCACCAGTCACACACTGTTCTTTACTTTAAATCCATCACAGTACAGTAAACTTACCTGCTTGTCCTGCACTAACCTGCAGAGGATTTTACTGCAGGCTTTAAATCAAAATTTTTGTATTTTTTTTATGTAGGGAGTAAAAGTAAAAACAACCCTCAGGTTACAGTCAGACTCTGACATCATCCTTCACTGAACCAAGCTAGTAACTGTTACATTTGATTTATTATCGCTGAATAAATTAGACAATTATAGAAATATAAAATAGAAAAACAGCAACAGGAAATATAAAAAAGTGCAGACCTGGTAAACATTTATTACTATTCTGAGTTTGTTAGCTTTAATATTTGTGTACAAGCAGGAGGGATGGGCATGATTTTAGAGTGTTTGAACAATGATTAATTATCTTTAACACCAGGTTGGATGTAATGTGTTACTACTACCAGTAGGTGGGGATAAGAGACCTTTAAGGTGTTTGGTGCCACACTCCACCTTCAGGTTTAAAACTAGTGTTAATGGAGGGAGTTTGAAGCTTCAGTTTGTTCAATGAATGCATTTCACTCACTGCCTCTGTTTGTATCTCTGTCACTGCAGGACCAACATGGACCGAGAAGTCAGCGCTCTCAGGAGGCCCACAAACCTCACAGAAGAAAGAGAGAGAAAAAAAACACCTGTGACGAGTGTGGGAAGGATTTTACGAGGAAGTCTAAACTAAAACAACATCAGCTCATCCACACTGGAGAGAGACCGTTCAGCTGTGACTTGTGTGGAAAGTCGTTTTCCAGGAAGAATGCCCTAAAAAGACACCAAGTCGGCCACAGTGGAGTTAAAGCTTACAGCTGTGATCAGTGTGGTAAAGCTTTTACTCAAAAGATCAGCTTACAGAGACATCTAGTTACCCACTCTGGAATGAAGGCATACAGCTGTGACATCTGTGGAAAAACTTTCAGCCAGCTAGGGAGCAGAAATACACACCTACGCATTCACTCCGGAGAAAATGTGTACTGGTGTGATCAGTGTGGCAAATACTTTACAACAGACGCACAGTTACAAAGCCACATGTTTACCCACACTGAGGAGAGACCTTATCAATGTGACCTGTGTGAGAAGACTTTTAAAACTCCGAGTCACCTGAGACGACACCAACAGATCCACACCAGAAAGAGACTCTACAAGTGCAGTTACTGTGAGGTATGTATTTTTATTTTTTTCTTGTAAGTTCAGTCTGACTGTTTGGAACAAGTCTGCTCATTAAATTGTGTTAGCATGTTAGCACTTCTACTGCACCGAAGAGTAGCTCTGAGCAATTATTCAGATTTTCATTTCAGTTATGATTTTTGTTTACACGATCATGAAAAACTAAAAATGCTGAAAATTGATATGATGCTGTTATTTAATCTCCAGGCAGCTTCGTGTTATATCATGTTGTTATTGTTTCTGCATAAATGGCCTTTGGTTTACAGCGGCTCATTCCTCTGTCAGGTGTAAATGGAATAAAATAAAACATAAATTAAGTACAAAACCAAACCATTCAGTAATCTTCTCTTATGGTTAACAAAGTTGTATCGTTATGTAATGGTATTGCATTATTGTAGCCGGAGTATCATTGCTTCCTAATAGTTTTAGTACTTTTAAACATTAGTGTTAAAATACCCATTTAATGTTATAATTGTCATTGGTGGTAGTAGTGTTTTTCTTGTATCCCGGTCAGCTGAGTGTTATAACTGCACAATTACAGTGTTATTAATGCACTGTTAAATTAGTATTATTGCAGTGTTACAGTAGTTAAGCACGGGTACCCTAAAAACAGTAGCGTGGTCGTACTTAAGTGTAAGTCAGATGTTACTGTAATATTAAATAAGTATTACTGTAGTATTATGGTGGTAGTATTGTACTTATTGTAGCCCAGTAAACTGAGTGTGTTAATTGAAACAGTAAAATATAATTGGACGTCTGCAGAGATGCTCTTTATTTCAGGCGATGTTCAGGATAAAAGTGTTGAAGGACTGACTTACACTGTCTTTGTGTCTTTGTTTAGAAGCAGAGCGACACAGATGGATCCACTTCTCAACCCTGTCATTGCTGTGGTGGTGGGAAAGACTTTCGTTGTGACATCTGTGGAAAAACTTTCAGTCAGCAAGCCAGCCTAAAAATACATCAACGTAAACACACTGGAGACAAACTGAAATACTGCAAAGAATGTGGGAGAAGCTTCCCCACATCAAGTAAATTAAAACAACATGAACTCTTTCACAGTGGGCTCAAAAAGCACCACTGTGATCATTGTGGGTCATCCTTCACCACTGCAAGTGACCTTAAAAGACACAAACGAGTCCACACAGGAGAGAAACCATACAAGTGCAGACACTGTGACAAAAGCTTCTCACATTCAAGTAGTCGTAACGAGCATGAACGTACACACATGGAAGGAAACTACAGCTGTGAGCAGTGTGACAAGAGCTTCAGTAATCTCAGTTCATACTCCGCACACAAACGATCCCACGTTACTAATAAACTGTTTCACTGTTACCAATGTGCCAAAACATTCACTTCATTATCTGCTCTGTGCAAACATCAGCGCGATCACGCAGGGCTGAAATCGTTCCCATCACAGGATGACAGCGAATCTGAAGAGAGAGAAACATCCTCTTCTGGTTTCAGAGTCCAACTTAAAACCCTGGAGATCAGGCTCCACAGAGTTCAGATCGGCTCTCGTTAAAGATCTAATGAGGCTATGAATCAAAATGTTCCTGTAGTTCCATTTTAATCTTTATAAACTGTTGTTCTATAGTGTTTGTGTTCAGTGGTTACCTTTTGTTTTTTCAGTGGTTGGATGAAAAATCAGTTTCCTGTTGTTCAAGTTTTTATTGAATGTATTTTATTAAAGTTCTTTTTGAGTTCTTTTTGTTTAAGTTCTTAAATAAAGTTAAAAAAAAATGTTAAATAAAGAATTGGTTTAACGACAAAGATTTTGAGCCATGATGTCATTTCCTGTATTTCAGAGTAAAGACTGAAGTGACAAATGGAAACATGTCTACAGTCATGGAATAAACACCGATGGGTCACATGTAGGAAGTACTATTGCTGACCTGATAGACTCGACCTTGTTTACAAAGAGAGAAAGGAACTGATTACATGTGTCAGCAGAGGCTTTCAGGGTTGTTTAGAGTAGAGCTGATAGTCTTAAAGAGAACACGGGGATTATGACAATTTAACACAATGATATGAGAAAAATATCTGTTTCTCTCATTTTCACTGTATTCTGATCAAATTTCCAACATTCTTTTAACATTTCAAAAGAAACCTGCAATTTGTCTTTCTTCCACTTTCACTCTGCTCTCCTACACTGACGCCTGACTGCTCGGGTGGATTCATTTAACCAGGGCTGAGGAATACGTTTTGGGCGCCTGGTTTTTAATGTGTTCACAGTGTTTAGGGTCTGAGTACAGGTTTAATGGAACTGCAAAAGCAGCTCATCTGGGGTGGACTCAATAGGTAATGTCAGGGTTGGTAAAGATTTTCTTTATAAAAGTGGAGGAGAAGAGAGCAGCGGCGGGGTGGAGCGCGAGCTTTAAACTCATGCACAAGAGAAACAGGTTTGTGATGAGAGAACACTGAATCCCCAATTTCCAAATTAAAAACAGATAAACCATATGATAACACCAGGACAAGAGTGTGCTCCTGCTGGTGTGTAGGGCCTTCTACAGACTGTACAAGGTCAAAACACTGAATAAGATTAAAAACTCCTGATCAAGCAGTCCATCAGGGCAACAGACATGAATATTAAAATCACCAACTATTATAATCTGATCCTGTTTAGGCACAATTTCAGCCAAAAAACATGAAAAGTCATTTAAAACATCTTTGTTAAACTTAGGCACCGATAGATTACTGCACACACAACCGGTTGAGAGCGTCCCAGTTCAAATATGAGAAGTTCAAAACTGGAGGGGAAACCAGTACATGGAGTTGTTAGAGTGAATTGTTAAATGTTTGTCATTTTTATTCTTACCATTTGTACTTTAACTGTGTGTTGAAAGGAATTCTTTTGTTCTCCCCTCCCCAGATTCTCGAGGTTCTGGGTGAGGGGCTATAGTGTTTTATTGCAGATACATCCTATCTGGAAGATCTGCTTCTTTTGATGTGGTAAAACTTCCTGCCCTTTGTATGGCTTCACTGTGTTATCTAGGGTGAACCATAGATTGGGTGTGGGGAGGTTACCCTCTTTATGACCTAGGATGTTGTTCCTGCTTTATGACCCTTTTGGTCAGCAGCTCACACACACACACACACACACACACACACACGCACTTACAAAACCACAGGCAGGGTATTCCTTGTTCACATGTGTACCTATGTAAGCCACTATATGTTAATGACCCTATGCATATTCAAGTAACCACAATAAAAGGAGTGCTATGGGGAACCTGGCTGAGAGCAACTGGGGTCAAGCGAAGGAACGGCGCCTGTCCAGTTCTCTCCCGTGCACGTGAAACATAAAGAATGTTGCCTACTCGTGTCTTGCTTGCTGTGTGATTACATTGCCTTCAACGTTCCAGCGAATAGGTTCAAGCTACAAACCTATCAGGAGTTGTTTGTAGTGAAAGTTTTTTCTTAAAAACAGTCAGTATTCCTCCTCCTCTACCTGATCTCCTTGGAGCATTAAGAAATGAGCAGTCAGAGGGTAACGGTTCAGAAATAATCCTAGGCTCACCAACTCTCATCTGTGTCTCAGTCACAAACAGGAGATCCAATCCACTGGAAGAAAGAAAATCATTTATAAAACCACACATTTATCAGAGTCATCCTTGTTGGAGCTGGAGCCTGGGTAGAAGTTGTCTGTGTAGCCCACGTTAATGCGTACAAATTCAAAAAGTTTATTCCACGATCCCCAAGATGCAAAAAACAGTGGCGAGCAGGGTTATGGACACCTCAGCCCACAACAGGAACCAGACAGGAGAAAACAGGATCTAGGAGACGCCTTGGGATGCGACAGAACGGACCATAACCATCTGGAGCGGCCATTGAAGAAAAGGTAAGGCAGCTTTAAGCTTCATTTTTGTGTTTATGCCTGTGTCTTTCAGGGGAGGCTGGAGGCACTGAAAGGCTTTTCTAACAGTTCCTGTTGAATCAAAGAAGAACCATAAAGGTTGCTGGACTGCATGACGACCTTACCCCCGAGAAGCCTTCCTGTTAAAGGAGGAACCAGTTAGAAGCTATTTTCAAAGTAGCTGAGCTGATTTACAACATGCTGTAGGCATCACACATATTGCGCTGCAGTGGTTTGTATCATATCTATCTAATAGACTCCAATTTGTTCATGTAAATGGAGAGTCATCTTCACACACTAAGGTCAACTATGGTGTTCCACAGGCTTCAGTGCTAGGACCAATTCTGTTTACATTATACATGCTTCCCTTCAGTGGCGGTCCTAGCCTGTTTGGCGCCCCGGGCGGACACGCCCCCCCCCCCCCCCCCCACACACACACACACACACATGCACATGCACATAAACATATTAAGGATTATACATTAACATAAAACTGTTGTCGGAACCATACTGAATTTCGCCAGAGAAACACACACATATGAGAGAGAGAGAGTATGCATTGTATGCAAACGGCTACCAAACAGCCATCATAATTTGTCATACAATGAGAACAGGACAAATCAACAATTGACAATAACTAATTAATATTGAAATCTGTAACATAATGTATTGTTTGGAGTTTAGTCTGTTACTGTTACTATTTTTACCATTTCTTCTTGGAGCAACTGTAACCCACATTATTTCCTTAGGGATTAATAAAGTATTCTGATTCTGATTGTTTCAGGATGACCTGCCATTATCCAATGACACATCTGCTTACCTGTATCTTTTACTCATTTCTCCTCTTCTTTTCTATTTTTTCTAAACTGAGCACCTGATGGCTTTGAACTTTTCTTGTCCATCTTCCATTGGTTTTAATTTTCCACTCCAGTACAAATCCCCCAACTCGAGGATCACCACGACATAACCTAACAGACCTACACCTTAGTTCACACATTCACTTTGTCTAAGGTGTATTTCTGGGATTTCACACAACCCAGGATTCAAGTCATGAATACATAATGGGCTTGGATTTACATCATTATGAATGAAATGTGCTCTATTTAGAAGCAGCAGGTCTCCTCCCCTTTCGACAGATTGTGTGTGAGACTTTAAATCATCAAACTGTAAATTATAAATTATAAATTGTTATTGATCCCTTTACCCCTAGTCCTAAAGTGTATATGTATTTTCTTACTCTTCTTATATATATTGTTTGTTTACTTGCACTGCTGTAACTGGAGCCTCATCATCTCGTCTCTCTATATACTGGACTGTATGTAGCGGAGATGACAATAAAGTTTACTTTGACTTCCGCAGCAAGCAGGCGCACCGAGGGCTCTCGCGCTCACTTTTCGCGTATAGAATTTCGAAAAAACATCGGTGCAAATTATAAGTCTGTATCATAATGTCTGGTGTTTTCGTGTTTGTTGTTTTGTTTTTATTTTGTTTTATTTTGCGAGTTCGTTATTAGACGCTGCTCCAGCCAGCCAGAGAATCCCCCGCCGCCCCGCCCTCTCCTCCCTGTGCCGCAAGCAGCAGGCACACCTCGCAAACGGAGGGCGCCCTTACTCCCAGCAAATGGGCGATAGAAAACCGATCGGTGCCTATGCCATTCCCAATATGCGCTGGCTGATGTTGGAGCAGCATGAGAACGTATCAAAAACCGCTACTGCATGAATGTGTTGTTTACATTGATCCTGAAGTGACCTTGTAGCGTTTTCACTTCCTTTCTTGTCACAGAGTTCACTAATTTAGCCTGAAATCACCAATCAGTTAAAAAGATTAAATATATAACACACTGCACATAGATGAGGTCACAGTCTACCCGATTTAAAGGAACAGGCTGGCCTGCTCACACCTGGCCCTAACAACACCACCATCCGTGCATCACCCTTGTGACAGTCTAATGAACCTAACATCTGAGTGACACATAACACACATTCACACTGGCTGCATATATCAGCCTGGAGTGCAGAGCAGAACTCTGTATGAATCAGACGCACTCACATATTCAGGCTTTCCAGAGGCGTTTACAATCAGAAGAAGAAGAGCACTGAATCATTAGCACCCCGCAGAAGAACACAGCCAGCAACATCTCTAACAATAAAGACGTGCTGGAGCATAAAGGTGCAGATAGCGAGTTTTAAACGATAACTCACAGGACCAAAGGGGGAGAGGGTAAAAACCCACTGCCTCCTGAAATACAGATCAGCAAGTCAAACTGGCAGCAGATGACACAAAACGCTCTCTGGAGGAGGCGGCGACTGTGGAGCAGGCCGACGGAGAGCGTTGGTGACACTGCCCATCGAGGTACAGCCCAACTTGGCAAACCAACCCTGCCCTTTCTTGGACACCACACTGGCTGATCTGGGCATCCAAGAGTGAGTCTCACTCAGTGTGGGGACATTTTTTGGTTTTTGTTTGTTTTTTTAAGAAGCAATTGTATTTATATATTCAGGTCAGAGGTGAAGGAGAGGGTGGTTTGGGTTGACACCAAGAAGACCCAGGTGAAGAACAAAGCAGGGAAGCTGGAGGAGAAAGAGATCACCATCCTAGAGGTACGGCTGTGAGATCCAACTGCAGGGATGTGGTCAGATGGCAGTCTGTGGAAATCAGGTGACAGTGAGAGCAACTTGATTTTCCGATTTTGTCCTTCAGATACGAGTGAAAGCCCAGAAGCCAGGAGACAAACAGCTCCAGGAGGTCCTGTACAGCACCGAGGTCCACACTGACCGCTCCTTCTGCTGCACTGGAATGGATATCCTGCCCTGGAAACAGACGTGTGCAGGTCTGGAAGCAATTTAAATCCCATACTTTTTTGATCTGTGAGGCTCTTAATGTCACGTCTGCTGCCATTAAAGTCAGCTCAGGGTTTCTTGATTCTGATTTTTCTTTGCTGTGTCACTGTTAGCTCTGCATTGCCATGCCCTCCAAAAAAGCCACTCCCCCTGCAGTGTGCAGCGACCTCTCAGATAACGGGTGACTTGTCAGACTCATGTGGATCACAGTGGTGTGCCACAGCCTGAGGCAATGACAAAAAAATCGTACCAAACATTACATCACTTTTCAAAATGACAATTATTCATTTACTCTTGGACTGACACCCGTGCAGATGATTATGGCGCTGGACACTGAAAACAAGCTGCCGGGCTTTAGTCAGGCTCAGGGACAACAGGAGATCTGAGGAGCAACACAATGAGTACAACTAAAATTGAACAAACTTAACATCTGATTACCTTTTTTTGTATGAAAAGTTTAACATGAACGCTCCAACTGTTCACAGCAAAGCTTATTATGACAAGACTGCTTTTCTGCTCAGGATTCTGCTCAGGATTCTGATCTGTTTTCTGTACTTTTAGTAAATGATGGGCATGGGATGAATATTAGACCCTTTATCATAAAACCTGTTGATAAGAGAAATATTAGAATTCAATAGAATCTGTAGCTTCTTTAAATACCTTGATGCGTGCTCAATCATCCAGGTAAGGAAATCCCAAAAAGTTGATTCTACAGGTCAATGGCCACTCTTACAGTGATGAGGACGTACACATTAATGGTCATTGAGCTCTTGTGTCAGGGAACTCCAGTGTGGGTACTGGTGGCTTTTATGATTTGATCCTTGTAGTCATTTAACTTCCTGTCCCCTCTTAGTTTCTCCATGACCAGAGCTTCTAGCTCTTCTAGCACATCAGTGGCCATGCAGGCTGCCAGTTTATTGGCTGCTGTCTTTACCCCACTGGTTGTGAGTGTGTAAATACCCCCACTAGTTAGCTTTGGCTGCAGTTAACTTGGGAGGAAGGGGTGGGTCTCCCATGACAAGATGAAAACCAATTATCTGGGATACATACATTTAATGATGCATGCATATATCTCTATCAATTAAATCTGGCTTGAGGTCTGCCATTTTTTAAATTCAGTTATTTCTCTCAGAAATGTTGGATGTAAATTACAAACATATTACAGTTATACTGTCACTGGTTAGTGTAAATGTCTCATTGGGACATAGAAACCTTTAAATTCAGTCCCATCACCTCATATCTGGTGTCAAAGAATATCAAAGCTGTACAAGCTGTTTACAGTCAGAATATATAAAAACAGCATATGGCTGATATGTGAGGAATACTTATATAATATGCTGACAGACATTTGGTCTTACATCATTAAAATATAAACAGCAGGTGAGTTTTATATTTTTATATATTTTATATATTATATTTTATAGCTGACAGATATTGAAATTACTAAATAGTTGGATAAACAAGAAAAACATGTCCATCATTGCAAATGTTCATGAGAGTCACTAGATTAAATTCAACTAGACAGACTAGACAAAATACATCCTTAAATGTCCTTTAAGTGGCAGAACAAATGAACAAACAGTTCCTCACTTACTTGAGATGAAATCAGCTCAGCTACTTTGAAAATAGCTTCTAACTGGTTCCTCCTTTAACAGGAAGGCTTCTCGGGGGTAAGGCCATCATGCAGTCCAGCAACCTTTATGGTTCTTCTTTGATTCAACTGTTAGAAAAGCCTTTCAGTGCCTCCAGCTACTGGTTTTTGCATCTTGGGGGTGTTACGGTCCTGGCCGTCTAGAATTTGTTTCTGTCTGTGTCTTTAAGAATCTACAGGTCCTTCCTGATTGGAGAGCTGGCGGCGGCTGATTGGTCCCCTCATCAGGTGGCTGTTTTAAAAGATCCCTCACCAGTAGTTGTCAGCGGCAGCAACTGACAGCAGCAGACCCATCCTTGGCCTCCAAACTCTGTGACGTTTGTCTGTGTGATTCTTGAGACCTACTGAGCTTTGTACATAGTGTGTAGATACATTTTCACTTGGAAATACTACATTGTAAATAGGCACTGATGCAGAAGTGGTGAGCTGCCTTATTATTTTCTTGTACTGTTTTCTCCTGTTTATTTCAGTTAGAGAGTTAGGTGTAGCATTTGTCTTTTGTTTGGTTTTTGTTTCACAGAGGCTTTTGTTTGTAATTTTGGCTTTTGTTCACCCCAGAGCTCAGCTTCAGTTTAGACAATAAATCACCTTTCATTTAAGAAATTGGCTTCTGGGTGTGGTTTTGGGGACCAGGGCGGGGTCACTTCCTTTCTAACCCTTATGTTATGTTCCTGTACCCCTAGACTGGGGTGTAACAGGGGTCGTGGAATAAACTTTTTGAATTTGCGCCCATTAACGTGAGCTACACAGACAACGTCTGCCCAGGCTCCACCTCCAACAAGGATGACTCTGATAAATGTGTGGTTTTATAAATGACTTTTTTTCTTCCAGTGGATTGGATCTCCTGTTTGTGACTGAGACACAGATGAGAGTTGGTGAGCCTAGCATTATTTCTGAACTGTTACCCTCCGACTGCTCATTTCTTAATGCTCCAAGGAGATCAGGTAGAGGAGGAAGAATACTGACTGTTTTTAAGAAAAAACTTTCACTACAAACAACTCCATGTACTGGTTTCCCCTCCAGCTTTGAACTTCTCATATTTGAACTGGGACGCTCTCAACCGGTTGTGTGTGCAGTAATCTATCGGCGCCTAAGTTTAACAAAGATTTTTTAAATGACTTTTCATGTTTTTTGGCTGAAATTGTGCCTGAAGAGGATCGGATTATAATAGTTGGTGATTTTAATATTCATGTCTGTTGCCCTGATGGACTGCTTGGTCAAGAGTTTTTAAATCTTATTCAGTGTTTTGATCTTGTACAGTCTGTAGAAGGCCCTACACACAGCAGGAGCACACTCTTGACCTGGTGTTATCATATGGTTTATCTGTTTTTAATTTGGAAATTGGGGACTCACTGTTCTCTAATAACAAACCTGTTTCTCTTGTGCATGAGTTTAAAGCTCGCGCTCCACCCCGCCGCTGCTCTCTTCTCCTCCACTTTTATAAAGAAAATCTTTACCAACCCTGAGATTACTTATTGAGTCCACCCCAGATGAGCTGCTTCTGCAGTTCTAGGAAACCTGTACTCAGATCCTAAACACTGTGAACACATTAAAAACCAGGCGCCCAAAAAGTATTCCTCAGTCCTGGATAAATGAATCCACCCGAGCAGTCAGGCGTCAGTGTAGGAGAGCAGAGTGAAAGTGGAAGAAAGACAATTTGCAGGTTTCTTTTGAAATGTTAAAAGAATGTTGGAAATTTGATCAGAATACAGTGAAAATGAGAGAAACAGATATTTTTCTCAGATCATTGTGTTAAATTGTCATAATCCCCGTGTTCTCTTTAAGACTATCAGCTCTACTCTAAACAACCCTGAAGCCTCTGCTGACACATGTAATCAGTTCCTTTCTTTCTTTGTAAACAAGGTCGAGTCTATCAGGTCAGCAATAGTACTTCCTACATGTGACCCATCGGTGTTTATTCCATGACTGTAAACATGTTTCCATTTGTCACTTCAGTCTTTACTCTGAAATACAGGAAATGACATCATGGCTCAAAATCTTTGTCGTTAAACCAATTCTTTATTTAACATTTTTTTTAACTTTATTTAAGAACTTAAACAAAAAGAACTCAAAAAGAACTTTAAGAACTTTAATAAAATACATTCAATAAAAACTTGAGAACAGGAAACTGATTTTTCATCCAACCACTGAAATAAAAAGGTAACCACTGAACACAAACATTACAGAACAACAGTTTATAAAGATTAAAATGGAACTATAGGAACATTTTGATTTATAGCCTCATTACATCTTTAAGGAGAGCTGATCTGAACTCTGTGGAGCCTGATCTCCAGGGTTTTAAGTTGGACTCTGAAACCAGAAGAGGATGTTTCTCTCTCTTCAGATTCGCTGTCATCCTGTGATGGGAACGATTTCAGCCCTGCGTGATCACGCTGATGTTTGCACAGAGCAGATAATGAAGTGAATGTTTTGGCACATTGGTAACAGTGAAACAGTTTATTAGTAACGTGGGATCGTTTGTGTGCGGAGTATGAACTGAGATTACTGAAGCTCTTGTCACACTGCTCACAGCTGTAGTTTCCTTCCATGTGTGTACGTTCATGCTCGTTACGATGACTTGAACGTGAGAAGCTTTTGTCACAGTGTCTGCACTTGTGTGGTTTCTCTCCTGTGTGGACTCGTTTGTGTGTTTTAAGGTGACCTGCAGTGGTGAAGGATGACCCACACTGATCACAGAGGTGCTTTTTGACCCCACTGTGAGAGAGTTCATGTTGTTTTAACTCGCTTGACGTGGGGAAGCTTCTCCCACATTCTTTGCAGTATTTCAGTTTGTCTCCAGTGTGTTTACGTTGATGTATTTTTAGGCCGGCTTGCTGACTGAAAGTTTTTCCACAGATGTCACAACGAAAGTCTTTCCCACCACCACAGCGATGACAGGGTTGAGAAGTGGATCCATCTGTGTCGCTCTGCTTCTAAACAAAGACACAAAGACAGTGTAAGTCAGTCCTTCAACACTTTTATCCTGAACATCGCCTGAAATAAAGAGCATCTCTGCAGACGTCCAATTATATTTTACTGTTTCAATTAACACACTCAGTTTACTGGGCTACAATAACTACAATACTACCACCATAATACTACAGTAATACTTATTTAATATTACAGTAACATCTGACTTACACTTAAGTACTACCACGCTACTGTTTTTAGGGTACCCGTGCTAAACTACTGTAACACTGCAATAATACTAATTTAACACTGCATTAATAACACTGTAATTGTGCAGTTATAACACTCAGCTGAAAAACACTATTACCCCCAATGACACTGTAATTATAACATTAAATGGGTATTTTAACACTAATGTTTAAAAGTACTAAAGCTATATGGAAGCAATGATACTACAGCTACAATACTACAATATCATTACGTAACGATACAACTTTGTTAACCATAAGAGAAGATTACTGAATGGTTTGGTTTTGTACTTAATTTATGTTTTATTTTATTCCATTTACACCTGACAGAGGAATGAGCTGCTGTAAACCAAAGGCCATTTATGCAGAAATAACAACACCATGATATACCACGAAGCTGCCTGAAGATTAAATAACAGCAACATATCAATTTTCAGCACTTTTAGTTTTTCATGATCGTGTAAACAAAAATCATAACTGAAATGAAACTCTGAATAATGGCTCAGAGCTACTCTTCGGTGCAGTAGAAGTGCTAACATGCTAACACAATTTAATGAGGAGACTTGTTCCAAACAGTCAGACTGAACTTACAAGATAAAAATAAAAATACATACCTCACAGTAACTGCACTTGTAGAGTCTCTTTCTGGTGTGGATCTGTTGGTGTCGTCTCAGGTGACTCGAAGCTTTAAAAGTCTTCTCACACAGGTCACATTGATAAGGTCTCTCCTCAGTGTGGGTAAACATGTGGCTTTGTAAATGTGCGTCTATTGTAAAGTATTTGCCACACCGATCACACCAGTACACATCTTCTCCGGAGTGAATGCGTAGGTGTGTATTTCGGTACCATAGCTGGCTGAAAGATTTTCCACAGATGTCACAGCTGTATGCCTTCATTCCAGAGTGGGTAACTAGATGTCTCTGTAAGTGGCTACTTCGAGTAAAAGCTTTACCACACTGATCACAGCTGTAAGCTTTAACTCCACTGTGGACGACTTGATGTGTTTTTAGGACTTTCTTCCAGGAAAACGACTTTCCACACAAGTCACAGCTGAACGGTCTCTCTCCAGTGTGGATGAGCTGATGTTGTTTTAGTTTAGACTTCAAAGTAAAATCCTTCCCACACTCGTCACAGGTGTTTTTTTTCTCTCTCTTTCTTCTGTGAGGTTTGTCGGCCTCCTGAGAGCGCTGACTTCTCGGTCCATGTTGGTCCTGCAGTGACAGAGATACAAACAGAGGCAGTGAGTGAAATGCATTCATTAAACAAACTGAAGCTTTAAACTTCCTCCATTAACACTAGTTTTAAACCTGAAGGTGGAGTGTGGCACTAAACACCTTAAAGGTCTCTTATCCCCACCTACTGGTAGAAGTAACACATTACATCCAACCTGGTGTTAAAAATGATTAATGACCATTCAAAACACTCTAAAATCATGCCCATCCCTCCTGCTTGTACACAAATATTAATGCTAACACACTCAGAATAGTAATGACTGTTTACCAGGTCTGTATTTTTTTTTATATTTCCTGTTGCTGTTTCCTATTATATATTTCTATAACTTTCTAATATATTCAATAATAATAAATCAAATGTAACAGTTACTAGCTTGGTTCAGTGAAGGATGATGTCAGAGTCTGACTGTACCCTGAGGGTTGTTTTTACTTTTACTCGCTACATTAAAAAAATATATCTGTATTTTCTACTCCTTACATTTTCAAAACAGGCTTGTTACTTCTGTTTAAGCATTTGAATTATTTCATCACTTATCATTAAGTGGCCTTTTTTTTTTTTTTTTTTTTTTTTTTTGGCGCATCTGACGACTGTAGTGCTGATAGTTACGCGCGTATTCCATTACTAGCAATACAGAAATAAATAATAATATTTTTATGTGCAGTTAATTTCAATCACGATTCTATCACCAAAAATCAAAACACAACTGTTTGTGCATTTGTTCAAATGTGATTTAAGTATGTTTAACCATTCGTGCACTTGCTGATAACTGAGCGCACTGAGTTCGCACGCGCTTGGTGACTGTGAAGCACAAAAAGATTCAGCTGCTTCTCACCATTACGTGAAACTGCACCTGTGCAGATTCAATGACTGCAGTGTATGTACACTCAAGCAAAGTATACACTGATGTCGCACAGTTATTAGTTCATTCCTGCAGCATGCCCAGCTCCGTCTACATGCACTCGAACTTGTTTTTTCATTTTTTTTTTTTTTGCAGCATTTTTTTTTTTATTTTGAATATTTTTATGAGATATTTAGTTTTTTTTTTTTTTTATTCTGGAATAATATTCCTGTCTGTTTTTATTCATATTTATGTTTAAAAAAACATGGTTTTAGTGTGTTCAATAAATGTTTGTCTTGTTTGGCCCGCGACCTAAAGTGTGCCTTGAGTTTTGGCCCCCTGTGCAATTGCGTTTAACACCCCTGGTGTAGAGGATGGAAATCAGCCAGGACAACTCATCAAACATCTGCAGACATCTGGTTGAATTCATTTGTGTACATCCACAGAGAGCAGCGGGTCAGCTGATCACAGCCTGTACATTAAGAAAATGACTGGAGCTCTCAATAGAAATGATTTTGAGCTGTGACTTTTTTCCCCACACTGAGCCACTACAGCTGATTTTAGGGTTCCCCACCTGCTGAATCCCACTTTAACCTCTTCCATGCCCATTTTCCTCTTTAGAGGCAAAGTCACCCTCTACAATGTAGGCATTGTATTAATACATGATTATTACGTTACATTAATATAGTACAAGGTTCAGTTAGTTTTGCATAAAATTAGAGCTGGGCGATAAAACGATAACGATATGTATTGCGAAATAACTTTTTCTCGATAGAAAAATTAAACTATTGCGATAGACCTCATCTCTCTTGTCCTCTTAAAAAAAAAAAGAACAGCCAATCCAAATTAAGTAGCGCAGAGCCGAACCAATCACAGCCGCAGCGTCACGTCACGTGACTTGTTACGTACAGCACAAGCGCCAAGGCGCACATGTGTATTTGTTTTTGCAGCCGTGCAGCCCAGGTAATGAAGGAAATGAGTTTGCCAATTAGAGAAAAATCAACCGAGAGCGTGAGCGAAGGTTACCGAAGAAAAAACAGATGATGGTTCCAATTCCGGAGAGCTTGTTGAACGGAAGGGCCACAGAAGTTCCGTAGTGTGAAGATATTTCGGCTATTTCAAGTCTGACAAAAAACAGAGTAGCGCGCACTGTAAATTGTGCCGAAAGCAAGTCTGGAAATACAATAAAGCGGTGCATGCTCAATCTCTGACTGAAAGCGCTAATTCGTCATTCGGCTTTTGTCAGACTAAAGTAACTGTTAAAACTGTTTGAAAAGCTAAGCTATACAACAAGGAGAGATTGAGAATTTCCTTTTAGTTCTCAGTTTATTTGATATTGACAAAAGTTAGTCAATTTTGTCTGTTCTTCTGTAAAACGACCTAAGATTTATTTTTAGAATTAATATTTTGTTTCTAAGTGGAATTGACAATTTAGTGGTCTGTTTTGTTTGTTTTATTTTGAAACTTAAACGCTTTAGCGGCTGCCTTTTGTGTAGTTTGCAATATTTGCCTTTATTTATCTGAAACTGAAGTCTAATGTTCCTTAAGTACATCTACCCTGTTGAACTTATTATGGGAAATAAATATTTTAATTAAAACAAGCTGCTAATTATTTCACATTTTACTTGTGAGCAACAGCACATTTAAATCTTACAAATATAGTTATTTGGCTTATATCGTGATATATATTGTTATCGCCTGAAATGAAAAAAACATATCGTCATATGAAAAAATCTTATATCGCCCAGATCTACATAAAATATATATCAGTACTTCAGCTTTTAACCCTTTAAGACCTACCATAGAACCAAGTTCGCCAGAGCTCATCTTTATATTTTTACCTGCCCTTAATGCCATTTTTGGGAGCATTTCAAGTTGCTATACATCAATATGACCATTATATCCCAAATTTGAATATTATGTATGCATTAAGTCCATAGTAACTACATAAAGTGCAAAAAAAACTGCAATAAAATACAAAAAATTTAAAATCGTTTCTGTTTTGTTTTTACACATATTTCTAGTTAGAGAAATTTCAGAGGTTTATCCCTCAAAACTGTAAATGCAAAAAAGTTGCACATTGTTTCCAACCACAGGAAATTTGTTTTTGAGTATTTTTGAGATTTTTATATACTGCAGGAAAAAAAAATATATATATTATAATGCAAATTTGCAAAACAAACAGCATGTGCATCAAAATAAACTATTGCCAACAGTGCAATTTAAGTTCTAAGCATCCCAGAAACAATACAGAAAAGAATAAAGTCAAACATGACTTTTAAAAACACCAGTATAGGTATCCCTGAAGGCAGGTTTTGGCAGGGAAAGTCGGACAGGTGATAGTTCACGCTGACATCTATTCCAATGTAGTAAGTGTTATGAACAGCTGATCGGATTGGCAAAGCGTGTTTCTGGTATGTTATGTTTTTTTTTGCTGCAAGTGCTTTTTATGCAAGTTTTGCAAATACATATGTGGAAGGAAACTGTGACCTAGGGCAAGCTGATGGCATAAGATGTAAGTACAACTCCTCCTAAATAAAATAATTGTGCTAGCTTAAGTGCAGTTCTACCGGGATTTTAAAATTGTTACGCAAAACGGAGCGTTCCTGCTCCAATAGGCCTTAAAGGGTTAATGGAGTATTTCTTAACACTAGTATCTGTCACCTTCTGTGTCGAACTCATTGTTTTCTCCGCAGTGGCTGAGCTGAGTCCAAGTAGCTTAAATGTTCCTCTGCTGCTCCGTCAGACTCTTCTCCTCCTGCTGATCAGCTGGGACACAAAACAGAACTTTGTTAGGCTCCACACTGCACCGAAGAATCAAAGTGTCTCATATGTTCATCTGAGAGCACAAACAACAAATTTTAGGTTCCTTGGGTGGGCAACTTGTTTAAAACAAACACAAAAGGTTTGAGCACCGATACCAAATTCAGCAGTATGGCACACCAGTACCAGGAGAGCAATTCCTCTTTAAAAAAGGCCCTGGCCAAGAACGAAAACAGAACAATCAATGAGCTGCATAAACAAGTACAGTGTTTCCCAACCACTGTGCCGCGGCACATACGTGTGCCGTGAGAAATGATCAGGTGTGCCGTGGAAGATTATCCTATCTGAGTGGGTGTAGAAATCTGAGCCATGATCTGAGTAACCCTCATCACTCAGTCACACTCCAATTCTCTACTTGTATCAAGTCCATTGCACTACTTTCAAGCATTCTGTCCACCTGTCCTCTAATGTGTGCCTTCCTCCTCTTTGTATATACTCCTCTTATATGTTATTTATTCTTACTGTCTTACTATTTATATTGTTTTCCATGCACAGTTGGTGTGGCGCACCCACGATTTAGCTGAATATGTACAAAGACAATAAAAGACTATTCTATTCTATTCTATTTATCTTTGTTCCTCCATTTCAGTTTTGTTTGGAGCTTTAAAAAATCTGCAGTACATTTAAATGTCATAAAACTAGAACACAGATCCCCTCTTAGGGTTCGAGGCTGTATTTGTTTTAAAAATGCATCTCTGGTATCTCTGGCCCATCATTATTATTTTGCTCACAGTTAATCAGGCTCATTTACTGAATACTGAACAGAATGTATCAAATAATCTTTGAAATGATTCTAATGATGGGCCTCTCAGAGTGAGGCCAGTTTTTACAATCACATGCCCTGTGGGCCGACACAACTTTGCACTGATAAGACAAAGGCAGCTGTGTTTTAGCCTGGAATACATTTATTTTTACCTTTCTCATAAATGGATTTCATTATAGCACTTTTACCGCCAACATGTTGGGATTTTTGGGGGGCCGGAAGTGACCTTATAAGGATGAAGGGTGGCGCTAGCTAGCTAGCTTGGATAGCACGCTGCATTCAAAAACTGTGCAGGTGCCACACAGTGACACAGAGATGCTAACTAACGCTTAGTAACAGACTAATAAAATAATAGAAACTCTGATTACACTTAGCTAATTTAAAAGCTTTCTTTTAATAATAACACTGTTTGACTGAACTCAGATCAAAGTTACCTTAGTGCTTCACTTCAGATGAGGAAGAAAAATAAACTAAAACACAAACGCAATGAAGCGGGAACTCTGCGGCTTCTTCTTCTTTTGGGTTTTTCTTTGGTGGTTAGAGCTTTAAGGTGCATTACCGCCACCTGCTGGACTAGATGGTTCTTAAACTAAAACTAGAGATTTAAAAGTATTTTAATTAAGTATAAAAACAAAGACAAAATGTGTCAGTGTGTTATATTCATTAACATAAACATCAGATGGCTTCAGCTTACCCTTACCCCCATTTATTTATTGTTTTACTTTCTGCAGGTCGCCACAGTAAATAAGTTTGTGTTGTTTTGCCTGATTTAATAAAGGTTACACTGACTCACTTCTCTATCACCAGATCCAAGTGTGACATTAGCCATAATTTCCCAGGAGGGTACTTGGGTTTGGAGTCACAGCACAGTTTTCAGATTTAATTAATGGGCTTGAGTACAGCCTGATAATTACAGGCATTCAAACTGCCTGTAATTCTATGGCATTCTGCCTCTATGAAGACATTAGATCTTACATATTTCTCGGTTAAAACCACATTAAACTCCTTAACAATAAGCCTGCAGCTGCAATGTTGAGGCGACTAAGAATTTTGATAAGAATTTTCCAAAAATCTCATCCAATTATTTCTCCTTTACAGATTGTATAACTTTCACTTTTTACAATAAGAATTCTCCAACAAATGTTTAGAAGAAAATGATTTTTCTTTCATTTGTTTTGATACTAACTGAAACCACAAAGCTCCAGTTTCACACCCCAAACTAACCAACTGTAATGCTTCTTTTCATCAGCACAATAGTTTTCAGTTTTCAATTTCACATTGGTCTATATTCCCCACATCCTGTCATGTCCTTATCCTCGTTGGGAATCAGAGATATGAATATAATCAATTCATTAATTAACAATTGAATTCCACGCATGTGTTCATCCACAGCAGCAGGACAATAAAGTTTATTGTGACCCTGATACTGCAGCAGATCTCTCTGATCCATTTCCTGTTATCACTTCAAATAGAAATGAGGCTGTAGAGGTTTGGTGCGTGCAGAAAAACAGCTGCAGGGCTGCTGAAAAGACTTTTCTGCACCAACTTTCTGCGAGCAAATGCTGAACTTCTCCCAGCGTGTTGAGCTAATGATTAGTTGGTGTTTTTCTCCAAACACTCGCTCACTCTTCTCTCAACGTGTTCACAATGAACTGTGAACAGACACCGAGGAGAGCAGCAGAAGACCTCATTCAGGAGCTAAACTCAAGATTAATTGAACTCACATTAAAGTTTGCTCGGTGCTTACCTTTAGATGAGCCCACGAACCGCGAGACACTCTACTGTGGCAACACCACCAGTTTATAAAGAAAAAGAGACGACAAAGAAAAGTTTTTTCTTTCCAGAAAAAGCAGCAAAACAAACTCAGTGAAGAGGAGGGAAACCTCTCAGACAGACCCAGACCCCTGCACAAAGTGCTGTTCAGACAAACTCATTTATATTTCATGTTTTGCAGTGTGGCACACCACTACCAGGCGAGCCATCACACTTCCTCTTTATGCCACAGTACAGGAAGTGTCAGCTCGAAGAATTTTATTTATTTTAATTTTTTAATTCATCTATTTATTTTATTTTAAGTGTGAAAATTAAAACGCATCAGATTGAAAACCTCAAGCAAAACAACCGATGAAGCTGCATAAACTGGTAACACATATATACAAACAAATATATAAATTAAGTACATTAAACACAGGCGATAAAAATTCGAAGCTAAAACAACCAAAAGTTGTTAAACTTTAGAATCTAAAAAGAATGAAAACCTTCATGAACATGATGAAAAGTGTTTCATGCCAGAAACAAATGTAATAATATTCAGGACAAACATTTGCAAGCTGAAGTAGCTGCATCCAAGTCAGTCAAGTTTAAAATCACCTTAAATCCATTAAGTGAGATCAGTTCCTTCAGTTTTTGTTGATTTCAGTTGATTCTAAGAGGAAGGAGCTGAAAATCTGAGCACTCTTTTCCCAACACAACACCTTTAACACTGAGTTGGTGGTGCGGTATCTTTCTACACCTTCGTGGGGTGCTCAGGCTACGTCCTGGTGTGTGTCGGTTTGTGTGTCATTAGTGGGTGGGCGTGTGTGAGAATGACTAGCCTGTGTGTGATCGTGCATGGCCTGGGTCCTGTGGGACATGGTCATGGAGGCAGGTGTTCTTGGGCGCCTGGGCAGGCTCGTACAAAGGGGTGGTCGGCCACTAGTGGAGTCAGCTGCCCCTGGCCTGAGGTTCTCCGGGATTCTCAGCCTTCGTCTGGGGGAGCCCCATCTGGGGCTCCTGGGGCCATTATTGCAGCTTCCCACCCTCATTATCAAATACAATTGTGACAAAGACACACACTCATACTCTCCCTAACAGACAGGCCGCAAGATGATTGATGATTTATGTATCTGTGGATTTATCTCACATGTGCAGCAGTTGTCGATACACTGAGTTTTTCTATTTGTAAAACATATTCATAAAAAATAAATCAGGAGACATAGTGAGACGTAGACTGTGACAACACAGGCTTGACACGGGGTCTCATACTTTGACTGTGAGTATAGAGGATTGTAGCTCAAGTTAACATGGAAAGATAGAGGTCTAAGGTCTGTAAAACTTTTGGATGTTCAGTCTCTGACAGAAGGTTTGGAGACATGTAGAAAGTTAGTTTTGAATTGGTGAAACGAATATTTTATTTACAGTTTCTCAAACACAAGACAGATAATATTCTTCATGTACATTATTTTTTACAAATACTGGAAGTACAACAAACTGAAACAAAACACATTTTCATGAATTCATCTCTTAATGTTATATATCTGAATGTGTTCTCTCTGATTTCCCAGTATGTGTTTTGGATCGACTAAAATGTATTTACAATAGCCAGAGTCTGCTGAATCCAAATATTTCTTAAATCCAACGGTTAAAAATAAAGGGCCGAAAATTCACCCCCCATTTACTGGAAGAGATCAAATCTGAGACTCTGTTATGTTGAGCTACATGAAGACAAGAAGATTCAAACTTAAAACAAAAAGTCTGATATAAATCACAATATTTGTAATAAAAGGATCATTAGCTGCTGGCAAGGCTCTCCACTTGCTCCTTCAAAACTTGTGTTGTGAAAACCCAAGTTTTTGTTGTTCATACCGGCAACAGGGTTGAATTCATAATTGCCGTTGCCTGGTAGCATCGACCAGCCAAACAACTGGGGTGAGGTGGGGAAGGTCCATTGAGGTCCAGCCGCAAAATTGCCCACAGCCTGATAATTTGCACCACTTCTGATTAAATTGATCTCCAGGTGCTGGGTGTACTGCTGCTTGAGTGGGGGCTGTCCCTCTCCCTGAAACTGAATCACAGACAGCACAGTCAGTAAAAGTACAATACAAAGTTCTTGTTTCAAATTATACTCAATACATTTCAAATGAAATTAATGAATGAATTACCCAGATGTCTGAATCAAAGTTTATTAATAGGAGATACTTACATGAAATGGGACGCCCTGATTGAGATGCTGAGGATGTGAACTCCTCCTAAACTTTCTCCTTCTGTTTTGAAACCAAGTTTTTACCCAAAGATGGAAGAAAATAGAAAACATCTAATCGGTACAATGGAGACAAGATTGAACACGAATTCAATTTCTTATGTTCAGTAAGCTGAAAAACACTCACCTGTTTGTAGGTCAGTCCTGTCATCTCTTCCAACTATTTAATCTCTCTTGGCTCATGGTAATGTTTCAAATTAAAGACAAGAATATTTAACTGTCTCTCTGTGAACACCACCCGGGCCTTTCCTTTAGGTTTCTCTGGAGCAGTGCTGGGATTGTGCAGAGTGGCAGTGATGTTGCCATACTGGCTTCTTGGGACAGCAAAAACCTGTTTCTGCTCTGAGACAGAGCTGGAAACAGCCTCAGAAGTATCACCGGTTTTGTTGCTCAGCTCCTTTTCAAGAGCACTCTCCACCCGTGTCGCGAGTTCTTCCAAGGGACGACTCCCTTCAAGGGAGACAGGGACATTTCTCCCATTGAAACTAGACCAACAAGCCAAACAATTCTTTGTGTCATTTTCCCAAAGTCACACATCAGAGTAAAAAAAATGAAGAAGAATGTATGAAAGATTGTTTTGAAAGCTCAGAAAGTCAAGTTTGTGTTTGATTCTAGTTTTTATTCTAGGATTAATTCCATAGAGATTGTGCACAGTGTGATGTAAAAAAGTAGAAGCTAAAAGTAAAAATAGTCATATAAAAATAGTATTTTATATTCAATTCTGGATTTAACAGGAATCCAGTGGAGAAAAGTCAATATAAGAGAAAAATGCTCTGTCTTTCTGTTTCCTGCCAGTTTTTCTCTGAAGCTAAATGCTTTCCATGGAGTTTTTAGGACATCCTGATAGTAACAAATTACAGTAACAGGGAGGCGGCAAAGTCTTAAACAACAAATGGGCTCATCTGGGATTTGAACATAAGAAACTCAAACTGAGGATCATCCCCAAAAACCAACAAGTCACAGGAAACAGCCACATTCTCCTTTTTAAAATCTCACATTTCAGTGCAACAGTTTCCAACAATGGCGGCCTCTACTAAGTTTAAATATTACTCTTATTTATCTTTCTGCGTCACAAAATAAACTTTTAACATATTTTCAGGTGAGAAAGTAGCCGTATAAACTTCAAATATCTATTTGGTTTATCAAGACATCGCATATTTGCAAAAGTGCTCCGACGTTTTCGGAGACGTCTGTTACCCAGTCATTATCGTGATGTGCTCGCGCCGATCCACATCACGTGGCTCTATACCTTCAGTTCTTTTGTTCATATTTAACACAATAAAAATGCAGACATAAGTGTACACATTAGTTTTGACTGCTAGTGAAAATTGTTTTCTTTACAAATAACTCTCTCACTGAACTAACAGCCAATCACTCAACAGGTTTGCGCTCTCTGCTCATATTGCCTTCATATTAAATCATTTTGTGCTTTTTAAAGAACTTATTTTAACATTGCACTCAACAACAAACAAATCCTGCCTAACAACAAAAGTAACTTCAACGGTCAAACAGCATTATATTTCTTCAGGTCAATATACGGGCTGCAAGTAGGAGCGAGGTAAGCGGAGAGAGTCACAGATATTTAAACACCAGTGGGATGTGTCCCTTAAAGCAATCCAGACACTCATCTTTCAAAGCTCCTTAGACTAACAGGCCCTGGATGACTGAGAACAGACAAAACTACTAACGTTTAGGCACTGCTGGGAGTTGAACCCAGGATTTCCTGTTTTCTAGTTTAACATTTACTAGACAGGCACTTTAACCAACTAAGCCACAGTGCCACATGCACTACCACACGGATGAGTACCTGATGAACACTGAGAAAACCTCCAAACATCAAACCAATTTGAGCCGAAACAGAAACACATGAAAGGCAGTCTTGTTTCTTATATTAATCACCAGAGGTTGTCGCATCAAAAGAGACGACACCTGTCAGCACGGATAAGATCTTGGAGAAGCTTACGGCTGCCGTGAACACTCAGAATAAGACCTCTGAGCGAAAATTGGATCACATCTTGGAGAAGCTCACTGCGGTCGTGAGTTCTCAGAATCTGCTCTTTGAGCACAAGAAGGACAACATCACGGAGCGTAAGTTTGATAACATCATGGAGAAGCTCACGGCTCTCCAACAGGAGATTGAGAGACCAGTGTCAGACTGTTAGAAGAGCTTTGAAATTCACATGAGTTGTTCGCACTAAAGTAAAAAGCACCATCACTTCATGCGGCTACCACTTCGGCACCAGCTGTGGTCTCAAGGCTGGAGCTGAACAAAAACACCCTGATAACAGACTGTGCTTAGACTGTTTCTTCCTATTCTAAGGCCGCCTGGGTTGGCTGGAAGACTGTTTACTTAGCCTGGCAGGGCGAAGGACACTGTCTCAGCTGAACTCTGGACACACACACACACATACACATACACTGATACACACTCATCCCCCCTCCCTTTCCAAACGCCTTCCATGCTTGTCCCCTCCCGGAGAAGATGGCGGTCAACTGGACCAGCGCAGACATGCTGCAGGACCGGATGCGCTGTCTACTCCGGCTCTCTATTACCCTTTACCCGCCCCTGTTGCTTGTCTTGTGTTTCTATGGTGTGTTGACAGTCATGTGCTTTTTGTGCTGAGGTGTTTTTTCTGTTATCAAACTGATCTCCCTGTTGGAGCTCAGTCTGGGGGGAGTTCTTTTTTCTCCTCGTCTTTCCTCATGTTGTGTATTTTCCATTGTTATACCTCTCTGACCTGTCTTCCCCATGTGATGTTTGTGTAATGTATGTATGGTCAGAAGGGTAAGATGGCGCTGGTACGGCTGGTAGCCTTAACCCAATTTCCCTCGGGATGAATAAAGTATGATCAATCAATCAATCAATCAAAGTCAGGGGTTAAAAGTGGGACGGTGGTTTTGTTTTGCTAACTCTCCACGACACTCTAAACTTCAGGCAACTTCTATAAAGTATTTCAGTTGACAAAAAACTATTTTCTCTAAAACTTGGAAAGAAAAGGCAGCTTTGAAATCGGCCTATAATTAGCTAAAACTGTGTGATCAAGCCCAGGTTTCTTAAGCAGTGGCTGCACTACTGCATGTTTGAAAATTGCAGGAACCACACCAGAAGACAGACTGCTGTTAATAATGTCAAGGACAGACTGCCCTATACTAGGAAAGATTTCTTTTAACAATCGTGGAGGGAAAGGATCCTGGGGGGAACCTGCGGGGTTAATATGGCGCCTCACATCCTCTGAAATGGAGAGAGTCACAAGCTCAAACTGAGCAACATCAGCAGTGCAAGGCACAGAGACAGAGGGCTCAGAGTCAGGAGCTGTGATAAGAGCCCTGGTGGTGCCGACCTTTTCAATAAAAGGCGATCATCATGTCTGGCGATTATACCTCAGCAGAGACTTTGTTTGGTGAATGACACAGGTCAGAAATAATAAAAACAGAAACAAACTTGGGAGTGACAGACGAGCAACCACACACACCGGCGCCATCTTGTTACCAGTCAGGTGTGAAGAACAGTTAGACCAAAGGTTCATTCAAGACTTTTTATGTGAAGGGAAGGATTTTAAACTGGATTCTGGATTTATCAGAAAATCAGTACCAGTAGATCTGTGTCAGCATGGCTGAGTGGTCTAAGGTGCTGTGTTTAGGTCACGGTCTCCCCTGGAGGTGTGGGTTTGAATCCACTTCTAGCAGTTTCTGCTTCCTTTTTTTTCTCGGTGTTCACATCTCCTCAGTCCTGAAATGGTCTGCTCACAGTCACGTCCAGTCCAAAAAGGCTAGGCAAGCGCCTGTACCGTCTCCGACAACTCAGGAAGTTAGCAGGTTTTTCCAGTGGTCCTCAGAACTTTGTATTCAAGCGCTGTGGAGAGCATCCTCACACAGAACATCACATCCTGGTGTGGGAATAGCTGTCTCCAGGATTGAAAAGCAGAGTGATCCGTGCGTCAGAACGCTGCTGCGTTACATATGCATACAGTATGATCCACAAATATAACTTCCCTACAGGACATTTACACCAGGAGATGTTGGTCCAGTACAGCTCAGATATTAAAGGACTCGTCCCATCCCAGTAACAAAATGTTTCACCTTCTGCAATCAAGCAGAAGGTTCCACACCATCGGGGCAAAAAGAGAGAGACTCAAGGAGGAGCTTCTATCCTCAGGCCATCCAAGTCCTAAATCAGAACATGCCCCCACTCCCCTCACAGCATCCATAAGTGACTGAAACAGGACCTTATATCAGTCTGTTCACACTACCCTGGTCGCATTACCGTTTACACTTCACTGGTCACTCTGTTGAATTGCTCTGTTTATATTACTCTGGTCACTTGTTTACTTGCACTGCTCTGTCAATATGTTGCTGTGCTAATATGGCACAAGACACTTAAACAATCCATTTGCACAATGTACATTTTCAGATTTTTGATTTAAAATTTCCAGACTTTTAAAATTAATTTACTTATTGTATATAATGTCTTTTTTTGCACAGTCAAAGGAGCAGTTCAGGAGACATTTCACTGTGTTTTTTTGTAATTTAATGACTATGCATGTGACAAATAAAAAATCTTGAGTCTTGAACATTATGCTCTCTCTTTCTAGGCCCTGCCTGTACTCTCGCTCCAGCATTTTGGATCAGCTGAAGGCTTTTGAGGGAGTTTTTATGACATCTGAAAAATAGCAAATTACAGTTGCCCAGGACTTCCATGAACAGTTCAACAGCAAAGCCCCAAATACCAAACAGGCTCATCAGGGATTTGAACCCAGGACCGCTTACACCCAAAGTGAAAAGGGAAAAGCTTGCTTAGGCATTTTCCAGGTCACGGCGGAGGTGTGCTCGCAGGCCGAGGAGGAGTGAGGTGCTGAGGCTGCTCCTGCTGCTCTCCAGCAAACCCCAGGTGGCTGCTCTCAAACCTGCCCACAGCAAAGAGGAGCAGCTTCAACTACACGTTTCAGAGATTGTCACAAATAAGCTTTCGTCTAATTTTCAGATGATCACTTTTAATTTTAAATTAAGAACCAATTTAGGTGGGTTATTTAGAGCTTCCAATGAGGTGCATGTGTTTAGATCATGGGGGACAAAAAAGAGTACCTGAAGAAAAACCCTGCAACATGGAGCATGCACCCACCTGCAATCAACACAGTGGCATGAGCATATAGTCATACAGATGAGCATGACAGCGTCAAGCTTTATAACCAGAAACCTTACACCACAATTTAAGTCAAATTTTGACCCTAAAATCTGAATTTTGCAGTGGAAATCATCACATAAGTTTTATTTGTAACATTTTATTTCACTTGGTACATAAGTTACATGTGTGTATAATGCACTGAAAGAGATTCCTTTGTGGTACTGAAGTACTAATGTTTACTGATGTTTATTTTTGGCCCTTTTGTGTATCAGTAAAAACTGATGTGCGTTTTTCCACATGCATTTTGTTAATGTCGTGTCAGAGAGTTACACATTTATAATATATGATACATAACTGTGTATTGTAGTAGTTCTGTGTACAAGTTTGAATTGAATCCGCTTATTTAATCTAAAATAAAACTCTGTGTTATCTTGTTAGGCCAACATGAATAACAAATAATTATCGTAGAAAAACTTGTTGGAGAATTCAAATGGTAAAAATAAGAACAAGGCCGATGACATCATTCATATCAGATCTGTTAGCTGTCCCTGTATGAGGTACTATGGGAACAACATGCGGCAGCTGAGAGGCTCTGTAGACAACAAGTGGGCTCGTCCAAGATTTGAACCCGGGACCTCTCACACCCAAAGCGAGAATCATACCCCTAGACCAACGAGCCACACAAACATTCAAGCAAGTCTTTTTACACAAAGTCACACATCAGAGCAACTAGATGAAGAAGAATGTGTGAAAGATTGTCTTGAATGCTCAGAGAATCATCTGTTTGTGTGCTTGATTCTAGTTTTTATTCTAGGATTAATTCCGTAGAGATTTATTGGATATACTGTAAGGACACATTCACAACTGTAGGTATATGATTCCCTCATCTTGTCCGTGTGGCCCTGGGTTCAAATTCCTAATGAGTTCCTGAAGTGACAAGCTTATTGACTGTGTTCACTCTTCTCTGTATTATTCTATTCATGAAGAATATAATCTGTGTTACAACTGTATGTAAATGTCTCACATACATCTTGTTTGGCCACAACTTTTACTTACCCATTCACCACTACAATCATTTAGTCCAGGACCACCCAGTCTGGGAGGCTGGGTGTGCAAAAACAAAAACAAGATCATTGGGACTAAATCCTGTGCTTTCCTGGACAACTCCTTGACAAAAGCTACTGCTCAGAATCTTGGGATAAATGTTGATCAGTCTCTGACTTTTGATGCTTATATCAAGTCTGTGACCTGCTCCTGCTTTTTTCATTTAAGAAATACTGCTAAACTTAGGACTATTGTCTCCATGGAGGTGAAATGGAGATGCTTGTCCATGCCTTCATCTCCTCCCGGTTAGACTATTGTAATGCACTCTTTTCCTGTCTGTCTAAGGCTACCTTAAATCATCTTCAAGCGGTCCAAAATGAAGCAGCAAGGCTTTTACCCACAGTAATAATTTTGATGGATATTTCTCACTGACACACTTCTTTGACTTCCTCTAATAACAAATGATACTGTACTGCTTTCACGTCAAGTAGATATGTGTCAGATGTTCTTCATTGAACCTCCTTCTCTGGTTGTTTCATTCAAGCATTCATCAGTTACTCATCTGAGTGGCAGTTTATGTGGCACATTAGCTTAGTTGGTTAAAGTACCTGTCTTGTAACTGGAAAGTTAGAAAAGAGGAGATCCTGGGTTTAACTCCCACCAGTGGCTAAAAGATAGAAGCTTTGACTGTTCTTAGTCATCCAGGGCCTGTTAGTCTAAGGAGCTTGAAAAGATGAGTGCCTGGGTTCCTCTGAGGGACAACTCCCACTGGTGTAGAAATACCTGGGACTCTGCAGCATTTCATTTTAGCAAGGGTCTCAAACTCGCGGCTCCCCTCACTCCTACTTGTGGCCCATATATTGACCTGAAGAAATATAATGCAGTTTGGCCATTGAAGTTCCTTTTTTTTGTTAGGGAGTATTTGTTTGTTGTTGAGTGCAATGTTAAAATAATAAATAATAAAAGCACAAAATGATTTAAATAAGAGTTATTTGTAAAGAACACAAAGCTAATATGTACACTTATGTCTGCATTTTTATTTTTAAATATGAACAAAATTATAGCAGAAGTGCTGCCATGTGTCTGGTCACAAAGAGAGTACCAATTTGATTATTTTGTAGTTCAATGAAAGGTTTCGTTGTTTTTCTTTCTCTTCTTCCTTTGTACATTGTCTTTTACTTTTGCATCTCGTGGTCTTGTCACATATTTTAATTGTGCAAGCAACTGTAGAATGACAACAAAAGTTCTAAGTCTTTTGTCTTGTTATACAATTATATGATTGTTATAAGATTTGAAATGTAAAACAAACACAACACCACATTTTTGGAAATATTTGTGGGTGTTTTCTTTTTTGTTTATTTGGGGGGTTTTGTACTACTTGAACACTAAAGTGGCCCTCACATGAGATGACAGTGCCAGCAGTGGCCCACAGCTCATTGAAGTTTGAGACCACTGCCCTAGACCAACGAGCCACAGGTAAGAAGCAGTTTTAACAATGTTGAATGTCAGAGCAAATCGATGAAGCACAAGAGAAGAACGTATGAAAGATTGTGTTGAAATGTCCTGGAGCTGTATGTGAGGCATTCAGGGAACATCGGTCATTTATGTGGAGAGAAATCTGTCTCAAAAGTGTTACAAATGCATACAGTATGATCCACAAATATAAACTAAGATTTAAAAAATATGTGCAGTGATTGATGTGCTCTCAGGCATGTGCTTCAATCCACACACAAATACAAAACAATCTGACCAGACGTACAACTGTTTCACAAACTCTATAAAGCATTCACACTCCAATGGATGCATCAGAAAGCAACTTGGGATTCAAAGGAGTTTGCAAAGAAAAAAGCGTCTGGACTTCTTTGAGTTGCTTGAAGACGTTTCACCTCTCATCCGAGAAGCTTCTTCAGTTCTAAGGTCAAATGGCCGAGAGTCCCAGATTTAAACCCAGTGGGAGTATCCCCCCAAGGAGGGACAAAGGACCCCTGGTGATCCTCTAATCACATGCGCCAAGGTGTGAAAGCGGGTGTGGGACCTAATCAGCCAGGGTTGGGATTATAATCTTGTCCAAGGATATTTGGCTTGCAGACTGGAGCAGCCAGGGATCAAACCAGAAAACTTTCTGATCAAAAGCTGACTTGTGCTAAATCCTGAACGGCAGCCGCCCCATTTTAGCCATCCAAGATTAAATGGCACATTCTTTAATTACAGAGTTAGGGATTGTTACATGGAACTCAAAATAAGTGTTGAACCCATCTCGTGTCCTGTGTCTTCTAAAGCTGTCTGTACTTTTACCTCCAAAGTTCATCAGCAAACAGTTTGCAGGCCTGTAATTATCAGGCTGTACTCAAGCCCTTGAATTCAACCTAAAAGCTGTGCTGTCATACAGAACAAAGTACCCTCCGCGGAAACTATAGCTAATGTCACAATTGGATCTGATGAGACAGCTATGATTTCTGGACTCGAAGTAAATAATCCTGAATCAATTTATACAACATCAGTTTGTTTGTTTTCCTTTCATAACAAATAGTTTGAGCCATATAATTAATACAGAAGTGATATGGAAACATATTTACAATCCAAAGTCAGAGTAATGGTTTTCAGTAGCACAGTCTTTTATTTACAGTCTGCTTCTCCTGGTGGTAAACCTCTATCACATGTTTGGATTAAAAATTAGGTCTACATAGCTGCTGGTTCCAGTTTAAGCAATATTTTAAAAATACTAAATTCTTCATTGATTTGAGCTGTGGGGTTTGCTATACACTGGCAGAAAACTGTAGAGTAAATGGTGAAAACAAAGAAACCAAATCACAGATCCTTGAATTCCATCTTTTTTATTAACAGAAACTCCAACAAATTTGTGGCCAATTGATGACGTTTAGGATATGAACAGTTCAGTCCAGCAGGTGGCGGTAATGCGCCTTAAAGCTTTAACCGCCCAAAAATCCAAAAGCAGAAGAAGAAGAAGCCGAGTTCCCGCTTTATGGCGTTTTTCTCTCAGTTTATTGTCAAGACTGATTTAAAGGTAAACACCGAGCTAACATTAATCTGAGTTTAGTTAATCTTGAGTTTAGCTCCTGAATGAGGCTTTCTGTTGCTCTCCTCGGTGTCTGTTCTCAAGTTTTTTTGAACCAGTTGAAAAAAAAATCTGACTAAATTGACTCAAGCTGCTTTAAACTAATTCACAGAAAGATATCAGCAAAAGATTATGAAACACAGAGAAGAAAATAATTTTATTAGAAGAAAGCTTTTAAATGAGCTCATTGTAATCAGAGTTTCTGTTATTTTATTAGTCTGTTATTAAGCGCTACTTAGCATCTCTGTGGCACCTGCACAGTTTATGAATGCAGCCTGCTAACCAAGCTAGCTAGCGCCACCCTTCATCCATATAAGGTCACTTCCAAAGGACCCAACATGTTGGGGTTAAAAGTGCTATAATGAAATACATTTATGAGAAATGTAAAAATTAATGTATTCCAGGCTAAAACACAGCTGCCTTCATCAGTGCAAAGTGATTGTAAAAACTGGCCTCACTCTGAGAGGCCCCTCATTAGAATCATTTCAAAGATGATTCGATATATTCTGATCAGTATTCAGTAAATGAGCCTGATTAACTGTTAGCAAAATAATAATGATAGGCCAGAGATACCAGAGATGCATTTTTAAAACAAATACAGCCTCAAATCCTAAGAGGGGATCTGTGTTGTAGTTTTATCACATTTAAATATACTGCAGATTTTTTAAAGCGCCAAACAAAACTGAAATGGAGGAACAAAGATAAATAGAATAGAATAGAATAGTCTTTTATTGTCTTTGTACATATTCAGCTAATATGGTGCTCCACACCAACTGTGCATGGAAAACAATATAAATAGTAAGAATAAATAACATATAATAATGGACTGGATTTATATAGCGCTTTTCAAGGCACCCAGTGCACTTTACTCATTCACGCTCACATTCATACACTGGTGGAGGCAAGCTACGGTTGTAGCCACAGCTGCCCTGGGGCAGACTGACAGAAGCAAGGCTGCCATATCGCGCCATCGGCCCTTCTGGCCAACACCAGTAGGCGGTAGGGTAAAGTGTCTTGCCCAAGGACACAACGACCAGGACAGAAAGGCCGGGGATCGAACCGGCGACCTTCCGGTTACAGGTGCGCTTCCCAACCCCGTGAGCCACGGTCACGTCTCCTCTATAAGAGGAGTATATACAAAGAGGACAGGTTGCAGAATGCTTGAAAGTAGTGCAATGGACTTGATCAGGGGTGTCCAAACTTTTTTCACTGAGGGCCACATACATACAAATATAGGAGGGGCTGGGCCACTTACCAGAAATTAGGTATATAACCTTAACTGTAGCGTATTAAAGTTAGAAAAATCATTTAAAAGTGGTCAAATGTGTTATATTGTTGAATATAATTAAAGACAAAACTGCCTTCATCACAGCTTTCCATAAATGGGTCTTTATTGATTTATTCAGAAAAAGCTTTGGTAGCTCATTCTCAGAACAGCAGCCTCAGATTTCTTCTTGGACAGAAGATTTACAGCACAGAGAAAAAACAAAGGGGAAAATGGGACGGGTACATTTCAAGCTTGTTATTTAAGTTCTTAGGCTTAGCAACACACCTGTTAACGTTCGTTTGAAACGATTATCAGCATTAACAGACTGAACTGGACTTAATAACAGGAGTGCATATAATTTTAGTAAATTATTCTGGTGAGTATCAGCTGCGCTGGGTATGTAAATCGGGCCATCCAGCTGCGGTGCTGATCGTACGCCACTCGTGCCAAAAATCCGGACAAATGTCACTTGATCAAGGAGCAGATCTGCATCAGCTGAGATCAGCTGACTTTGCGTGTGCGTGCGCTGTGCACAGCGGTGTGTACTCTGTGTGTTAACAAGAAAAACGCATATAAGAAAGTGGTGCGCAAAAGCAGGGTAGTGACAGAATTGATGCGCATTATTGATATTTGAAGCATGTGCACCTGCACATTAACACACGGGTACTGTGGAATGTAGTTTTTACTCACCTAAAGCGCTCGTGCTCTCGTCCACTCCCCGCAAAAAAAATTAGCAGCTGTGCGGCGTCTGTGGCATCGGTGCTCTCATCGCATGTGATGGAGTAAAAATCAAAAGCACAGCTTTATCAGACAGCTGCAGTTTAATGTTGGCTGACAGTCTTCAGTGCGTGGCACAACTGGATTTCTGGACATGCTGACGTCGTTGAAGTCCTGCACTGTTTCCGGGCACATTATTTCGGTGATTTTAACGAGGCAGCGTTTTATGAGGTCTCCATCTGAAAAAGGCTTGCCATGTCTTGCGATGAGTTGGGCGACCTCATAGCTGCTATTGTAGCCTTTTCCTGGACAATTTGAGCACGAAAAAAATACTGTTGCTGACCCCGCAGGATAGCTACCCTTTGCTTTAATTTCTGCTCTCACTCAGCACCAGTGTAGGATGCATAGACCTGATGTTTGGTTTCATAATGACGTCGTACATTACACTCTTTCATAACTGCCACAGTTTCAGTGCAGATAAAACAGACACTTCCCCTTGAATTCTTTGAAAAAATATTCACTCTCCCACCGTGTCTGAAATTTTCTGCACTCACTTTCTACCTTTCGCTTCTTTGGTTCTGCCATGTTTGGTAACTTGGGGTAAATTTCTTCTGTGATTGTCCTTTTTGGTGGAGCAACTGCCTTGATCAACAGTAGCTCCCCCTGGTGTTAAAACTAAGAAGTGCAATACACTCAAGCAAAAGTTGAAGTGCGGGCCATATTCTATTCTATTTATAGAATTACTTGAGGGCCAATTAAAAACGGATGCGGCCCGCGGGCCGGACTTTGGACACCCCTGGACTTGATAGTAGAGTAGAGAATCGGAGTGTGACTGAGTGATGAGGGTTACTCGGATCATGGCTCAGATTTCTAAACCCACTCAGATAGGATAATCTTCCACGGCACACCTGATCATTACTCACGGCACACGTATGTGCCGCGGCACAGTGGTTGGGAAACACTGTACTCGTTTATGCAGCTCCATTGATTGTTTTGTTTTTGTTCTTGGCCAGGGCATTTTTTAAAGAGGAATTGCTCTCCTGGTACTGGTGTGCCATACTGCTGAATTTGGTATCAGTGCTCAAACCTTTTGTGTTCGTTTCAAACAAGTTGCCCGCCCAAGGAAGCTAAAATTTGTTCTGTGTGTTCCCAGATGAACATATGAGACACTTTGACTCTTCAGTGCAGTGTGGAGCCTAACAAAGTTCTGTTTTGTGTCCCAGCTGATAAGCAGGAGGACAAGAGTCTGACGGAGCAGCAGAGGAACATTTAAGCTACTTGGACTCAGCTCAGCCACTGTGGAGAAAACAATGAGTTCGACACAGAAGGTGACAGATACTAGTGTTAAGAAATACTCCATTAAAAGCTGAAGTACTGATATATATTTTATGCTAAACTAACTGAACCTTGTGCAATATTAATGTAATGTAATAATCATGTAATAATACAATGGCTACATTGTAGAGGGTGACTTTGCCTCTAAAGAGGAAAATGGGCAGGGAAGAGGTTAAAGTGGGATTCAGCAGGATTCAACCCTAAAATCAGCTGTAGTGGCTCAGTGTGGGGAAGAGAATCACAGCTCACAATAATTTCTATTGAGAGCTCCAATAGATTTTTTTAATGTACAGGCTGTGATCAGCTGGCCTGCTGCTCTCTGTGAATTCAACCAGATGTCAGCAGATGTTTCATGAGTTGTCCTGGCTGATTTCCATCCTCTACACCAGCGGTCCCCAACCTTTTTTGCGCCACGGACCAGTTTATGCCCGACAATATTTTCACGGACCGGCCTTTAAGGTGTCACGGATAAATACAACAAAATAAAACTAGTACCGGTACCGAAAAAAAGATTTATTCATAACACATGTGAGAAGACCCAGGAAAACCGAGTTAACGATAAAAACGATAACAAAATAACGCTGAAAACCGATAAAAACCCTGAAAAACATACATTTCACACCTGAGCCTCAACTCTCGTGGCCCAGGTACCAAACGACTCACGGACCGGTACCGGTCTGAGGCCCGGGGGTTGGGGACCGCTGCTCTACACTGACAGTACACTGTCTTTATATTAGACACTATACTGTTGGTATGTGGGTGGAGCTCAGTGAATGAATGTCAGCATCATGAGCTTAAGTTTAAGTTAATCTCTGCTACACTTGATGTAACCTAACTCTGACATGAGCACCAGTCACACACTATTCTTTACTTTAAATCCATCACAGTACAGTAAACTTACCTGCTTGTCCTGCACTAACCTGCAGAGGATTTTTCTGCAGGCTTTAAATCACACCGGGAGACAAACTGCACACAAACAGTTTGTGTGTTTGCTGATGTTTGTTGGGCTGATAGAAATGCTGCATTTGAAATTACCTGCCACATAAAAAATATTACTCCATTTATTCTCGCTTGGCTTCTGTATTGCTAACTAGATGTTGAAATACTGCGACTGCAACTTATCAGCACCTGCAGTCGTTCAGGTGCTGTGCCAAAAAACATAAACGCTGGCCCATTTTAACCCCTGACTAAGGCACACAGTTTTGCCTCTTTAATCTCTTATGATTAGTACATGATCAGGATTGGATTTCATGTGTTACTGTTTAGGCTCAAATCGATTTGATCTTTGATGCCCGCAGTGATGAAATAACTCCCCTCAAATGGCTTAAACCAGAACAAGCCTGTTTTGAAAATGTAAGGAGTAGAAAATACAGATATATATTTTTTTAACGTAGGGAGTAAAAGTTAAAAAACCCTCAGGTTACAATCAGACTCTGACATCATTCTTCACTGAACCAAACTAGTAACTGTTACATTTGATTCATTGTCATTGAATAAATTAGACAATTATAGAAATATATAATAGAAAACAGCAACAGGAAATATAAAAAATATAAAAAAAAGTACAGACCTAGTAAACATTCATTACTGTTCTGAGTGTGTTAGCATTAATATTTGTGTACAAGCAGGAGGGATGGGCATGATTTTAGAGTGTTTGAACAGTCATTAATTATTTTTAACACCAGGGTGGATGTAATGTGTTACTACTACCAGTAGGTGGGGATAAGAGACCTTTAAGGTGTTTGGTGCCACACTCCAACTTCAGGTTTAAAACTAGTGTTAATGGAGGGAGTTTGAAGCTTCAGTTTGTTTAATGACTGCATTTCACTCACTGCCTCTGTTTGTATCTCTGTCACTGCAGGACCAACATGGACCGAGAAGTCAGCGCTCTCAGGAGGCCGACAAACCTCACAGAAGAAAGAGAGAGAAAAAATACACCTGTGACGAGTGTGGGAAGGATTTTACTAGGGAGTCTAAACTAAAACAACATCAGCTCATCCACACTGGAGAGAGACCGTTCAGCTGTGACTTGTGTGGAAAGTCGTTTTCCTGGAAGAATGTCCTAAAAAGACACCAAATCATCCACAGTGGAGTTAAAGCTTACAGCTGTGATCAGTGTGGTAAAGCTTTTACTCAAAGTAGCCACTTACAGAGACATCTAGTTACCCACTCTGGAATTAAGGCATACAGCTGTGACATCTGTGGAAAAACTTTCAGCCAGCTATGGAGCCGAAATATACACCTACGCATTCACTCCAGAGAAAATGTGTACTGGTGTGATCAGTGTGGCAAATACTTTACAACAGACGCACATTTACAAAGCCACATGTTTACCCACACTGAGGAGAGACCTTATCAATGTGACCTGTGTGACAAGACTTTTAAAACTCCACATTACCTGAGACAACACCAACAGATCCACACCAGAAAGAGACTCTACAAGTGCAGTTACTGTGAGGTATGTATTTTTATTTTTATGTTGTAAGTTCAGTCTGACTGTTTGGAACAAGTCTGCTCATTAAATTGAGTTAGCATGTTAGCACTTCTACTGCTCCGAAGAGTAGCTCTGAGCAATTATTCAGATTTTCATTTCATTTAAGTGTAAGTCAGATGTTACTGTAATATTAAATAAGTATTACTGTAGTATTATGGTGGTAGTATTGTAGTTATTGTAGCCCAGTAAACTGAGTGTGTTAATTGAAACAGTAAAATATAATTGGACATCTGCAGAGATGCTCTTTATTTCAGGCGATGTTCAGGATAAAAGTATTGAAGGACTGACTTACACTGTCTTTGTGTCTTTGTTTAGAAGCAGAGTGACACAGATGGATCCACTTCTCAACCCTGTCATCGCTGTGGTGGTGGGAAAGACTTTCGTTGTGACATCTGTGGAAAAACTTTCAGTCAGCAAGCCGGCCTAAAAGTACATCAACGTAAACACACTGGAGACAAACTGAAATACTGCAAAGAATGTGGGAGAAGCTTCCCCACATCAAGTGAGTTAAAACAACATGAACTCTCTCACAGTGGGGTCAAAAAGCACCTCTGTGATCAGTGTGGGTCATCCTTCACCACTGCAGGTCACCTTAAAACACACAAACGAGTCCACACAGGAGAGAAACCACACAAGTGCAGACACTGTGACAAAAGCTTCTCACGTTCAAGTCATCGTAACGAGCATGAACGTACACACATGGAAGGAAACTACAGCTGTGAGCAGTGTGACAAGAGCTTCAGTAATCTCAGTTCATACTCCGCACACAAACGATCCCACGTTACTAATAAACTGTTTCACTGTTACCAATGTGCCAAAACATTCACTTCATTATCTGCTCTGTGCAAACATCAGCGTGATCACGCAGGGCTGAAATCGTTCCCATCACAGGATGACAGCGAATCTGAAGAGAGAGAAACATCCCCTTCTGGTTTCAGAGTCCAGCTTAAAACCCTGGAGATCAGGCTCCACAGAGTTCAGATCAGCTCTCCTTAAAGATCTAATGAGGCTATGAATCAAACTGTTCATGTAGTTCAATTTTAATCTTTATAAACTGTTGTTCTATAGTGTTTGTGTTCAGTGGTTACCTTTGTTTTTTCAGTGGTTGGATGAAAAATCAGTTTCCTGTTGTTCAAGTTTTTATTGAATGTATTTTATTAAAGTTCTTAAAGTTCTTTTTGAGTTCTTTTTGTTTAAGTTCTTAAATAAAGTTAAAAAAATGTTAAATAAAGAATTGGTTTAACGACAAAGATTTTGAGCCATGATGTCATTTCCTGTATTTCAGAGTAAAGACTGAAGTGACAAATGGAAACATGTTTACAGTCATGGAATAAACACCGATGGGTCACATGTAGGAAGTACTATTGCTGACCTGATAGACTCGACCTTGTTTACAAAGAAAGAAAGGAACTGATTACATGTGTCAGCAGAGGCTTCAGGGTTGTTTAGAGTAGAGCTGATAGTCTTAAAGAGAACACGGGGATTATGACAATTTAACACAATGATATGAGAAAAATATCTGTTTCTTTCATTTTCACTGTATTCTGATCAAATTTCCAACATTCTTTTAACATTTCAAAAGAAACCTGCAATTTGTCTTTCTTCCACTTTCACTCTGCTCTCCTACACTGACGCCTGACTGCTCGGGTGGATTCATTTAACCAGGACTGTGAAATACGTTTTGGGCGCCTGGTTTTTAATGTGTTCACAGTGTTTAGGGTCTGAGTACAGGTTTCCTGGAACTGCAAAAGCAGCTCATCTGGGGTGGACCCAATAAGTAATCTCAGGGTCGGTAAAGATTTTCTTTATAAAAGTGGAGGAGAGAGCAGCGGCGGGGTGGAGCGCGAGCTTTAAACTCATGCACAAGAGAAATGTCAATTACAACCATATGATAACACCAGGTCATGAGTGTGCTCCTGCTGATGTGTAGGGCCTTCAACGGACTGTAAAGGTAAAAAGACTGATTAAATTTAAAAACTCCTGAGCAAGCAGTCCATCAGTGCAACAGACATGAATATTAAAATCACCAACTATCCTGTTTAGGCACAATTTCAGCCAAAAAATATGAAAAGTAATTTAAAAAAAGTCTTTAAATCACTGCCCATACAACTGGTTGAGAGCGTCCCAGTTCAAACATGCCACCCAAAAAGAATGCTGGGTTAAAAATGACCTAATTTGTAACCAAACACTGGGTCAAATATGGACCGAGCCAATGCTGGGTTGTTTCAACTTAACAGGGTTTGGTTACTAGTTTGACCCAGCACACTGGGTTACGATAACTATCCAAAAATTGGGTTAAATTGACCAATGTTTAAAGCTGAGGTTACCAAAAATTGGGTCGAAACTCGAACCCATCACAAGGGTTATATTACAATTAACGTTTGGGTTAAGATGTCACAGCCAGGAGGATCAGCAGGGCGCTGATCAGCTGTTTCTGCCTTTCTCTCTCTCTCTCTCGTTCTCTTTTTCTCGCTGAGGCGGAACTCATTGCGGGTTCACGCCCTCAGCCCACGCCCCTCGGAGGAAGAAACAGCCTCATTAGTGTGGCCAGCATTTAAGCCAGGGAGTGACTGCTGTTTTTTGCTTCTAACCTCGGATTCCTGCGTGTGAGTCCTCCACGTCAACCGTAACATAAGATTTCTACTTATCATAAAAAAAAACTAGATTCAAAGCAGATTGTCTCAAAAAAATCTTTTTATTGCCATATGATACACAGAACATAGACACCAAAATTCATAAAAAATATATCAATGAAAGTAAAATGCAATTAACAAAAAAGTATAATTCATTACATTATATCCATTACTTCAAATCAGTCTTTGGTTACAGCACACGTCAGGGCCGTGCAGAGACGTTTATAGGGGCGGGTGCTCAAAGCTAAAAAGGGGCACATTGAACCAGGCTGAATAACAACAACACACATTCATCAAGAATCTAATATGGGATCGCATCATACTATATTACTGTTGTGAGACAAAGCAAACATAGCCTGTGTTTTACCTGATGGGTACAATGTTGCTGTTGAGGGGTTGCTGCTGCTCCTGCTGCTGATAGTGCTGGAGGGCAGGACTGTGTTGATCTGAGACTGTAGACATTAAAAAGTCCATAGGAGAGATGGTAGCTGATTAAACAAGTGTCATGAGATAATAACAAAATGCAAAGATTTGTGACAGCGCTTGGAACCATAAGGCAACAAAAAACTGAGAAATAAACTAGACCCTGCCTGTGAATCACTCTTTGCCTCTCTTCCTCCTTCCATCTATCACTCTCCACTTGCTGTCCATCTGAGAACAAGGCACAACTTGCTATTGCAATAAACTATTATTTAATTATCCACACTTAACAACTCCTGCACTTAATCTATAATAAAATGATGACAGAAAAATGTTATAGAAGCAAAACATTTCAGTTGTGCTTATCATTTTTATACTGGAATACCTCTCCAACAATTGGTACATGTGTTAATGTTACCTGTGCTCTTTGTAATCCAGCTGCTGAGGGATCCACTGCCTTTAGTAGCCTCACACAGCTCCTACTGTTTCCTCATGTCCTTACCAGCCATGTCTGGACAATGTTATATGAGTAATAATTCAAAAATCCATATACACAAAACACACACATGCACGCACAGTGACATTTTAGACCTTCTTCAGAATACTGTATATACTGTGGGCACAAGTTTCCATCATGGTGCTGATCCAGAATCCTTCCCTTATTATTTATTACTAGAGCAAGGAGGGAAAAAAAGTAATAAATTTAAAATAATGTATTTATGATGATTCCATTTGTTTCACTATCCACTCTGTGCAGGGGGAAAGCTTATTACATTTTTAAACTGTAGAGATACAATAATTTTGCTGCTGTAAAATCAGCATTTTGTCTTATTTAAAATATAAATCTAATATAATCTGTTTCTTAATGTATGTTCTTTAAAATACAGCGTGTTTTTTTTAAATATTATAATAATCCATTATTATGTGGACATGCATATTAGATCGTTTTAAGTGAAATATAAGCCCTCCAGAAAGGCAGGAAAAGCCCTGTAACTTACTTTAAAACTAAATATGTTCTCTAAAACGGTGGACAGAGCTACAGACCCATGACAGCCTTATCCAGTGAGCCAGCAGCTATGACCAGCACTACATGTGCAGTTAATAAAAGGACAGGTAAAGTTTGTCGCGCTGTTGCACACACAGCACGCTCATTTGTTTCAGTTCGTCAGTTTCCACAAGACAGCTTACCAACGTGTACGTAATAAGCTAATACTCCTGTGTGCTGCAGACTACAGTGTGCGCTGTACACCTACTTACTGGTTTTGTCGCATCAGTCTGTGTCTCTGAGTTAATTGTGTCTCTCCTACAGCTCCGGACCGCAAAACCCCCCCCCAAAAAAACAAACACGGGCGTGCACTTTGTGAGCTCGTTCCCGGCTCGTAACCAGCGCGTTCTGCCGTCAGGGATGCACGGTGAGGCCGGTTCAAATATGAACACAGTTTGATTTATTATATAACAAAAAAAAACAAAACAACGACAACAACACACTGAATGTCTAAAACAGCGTCCCAAAGTACAAGAAAGAATATATATACAACCGGGGATTACCAGCAGAGGTGGACCAAAACAAAACCACACAAAGGAAACCTACTACAGTCTTTTCACCTGGTGCTGTACAACAAAAGAAGCGTGGAAAACGACCCACCACCTACGGTCCCACAGCCGCTGGTAGCGACCGGCCAGGGAGAACATGAAAAAAAAGGACATTTATCTTCTGTTCTTCAACACTTGGTTTTTTTGGGGCGGGGCGGGGGTTCTCTAAATGAGCTATTAAGTTTCTTGTGCAATATTGTTGCACACAAATTACACATGGAAACCTAGCTAGTTTTCCATTGCCTTTCACAAAATGGGACTGCCAATGTTGGACGGCGTTCCAAGCCAAAGCCTTCCTGCTACCAGGAATCCCTGCTTGGAAACCTGCTGGCGGCGTCACTAGCTTTACACCACGCTCTTCAGCCTCAGCTTTTTGGCCTCTTTTCAGCACACCTACCTAGTCCCACTCATCAATGAAGGTAAATACAAGCAGGTCATTCTGAAAAACACACACAGCTTATCATCTTATCCTTCTACAACACCTAAAAGCACTCTGTTCATTTCTTCGCTAGATTAGCCGCTAGCATACACGCTGCTGTGTTAGAGGCTTGTTGCTACCTAGTTAGCCATGCTGCACACCTGTTACTCTGTATTTGTCAATGATTCGGCACTCCTTCGGTTTTGTTATCCATTTTTAGACAGTAATGAGATCATCTGCACACTCCACAGAGCTCCAGAGTTACTGTTCATAGCAAAAGTGTAATGCTGCCCTGTGTGCCCACAGATGACTATCGGAGCAGGCTGTCATCCAAACAAGGTGAAGGTCTCTGACCCTGGAGTGGCAAAGACGGGCCTCCAAGCCTTCCAGCCAACATACTTCACTGAAGGTGGGCTCGGCTGCAGATATTCCACTGGACATAGGAGAGCGTGACCTCAGCCAGCTGACAGCCTCTCTTACAACACCCTCAGGCCCAGAGGAGCCCTGCCTGCTGAAGATGCTGCGTAACGCTCACATCGGTGAGTGTCCGTCTGATAATTGAGAAGTTTGCTAAACAATGAGACTCATCAGAATCCAAATACTTTATTAATCCCTAAGTAAAAGACAGAGGGGGAAAGTAATAAAAGTTAAAGCACGGGGAAAGAAGCAGGAGCAATTGAAACGGGCTGCATGCATACACAAGAATAAGTGTTGTTAACATCTGTTTTGTCTGTCTGTCTTAGGAATCTCCTTTGCTCCCAAGGAGATTGGTGAGCACCTTGTTAACATCAAGAAGAACGGCCGTCATGTTCCCAGCAGCCCAATTGCTGTTATGATCAAGCAGTCAGGGATTGGTGATGTGAGCCGTGTGCGTGTGAGCGGACCGTGGCTGACCGAGGACAGGACTTTTCAGCCTTGAGAGTTCATCATTGATGCAGGTATGTGCTCAGTGAAAGCATAGATACTGTGATATTTTTCTTTTTAAACATTCAAATAGAATATTTGTCAGCCTCATCTTGTTATATTAGGCTTCATCTGCTTGAGCCTTTCCACTGAAGGGCTCAGTTAAGTGGGCATTAACGCTGAGGACCAGGAGGATGGCTGGTGACACGATGTGTTGCTTTTTTAGGTCTTTTAGCCTGTTTCACTTTGTCAGACAGGTTCTATTTAACTGATTCACAAGTCTGAAATTAATCAGGCCTGAGTGTGTTTAGTAACACTGAACTGAGGTGTCCAAAATTGGTTAATCACAGTTAACTCGTGATTTAACAAGAGGGGCATTTTTTTACACAGGACCAGGGAGGTTTGGATAATCTTTCTCCCTAATCTATGAAATCATCATTTAAAAACTGTATTTTGTATTAACTTGTCTTATCTGTGTCTAATATTAAAATGTGTTTGATGATCTGAAACATGTAAGTGTGATAAATATGCAAAACACTAGGAAACCAGGAAGGGGGCAAACACCTTTTCACATCACTGTAGACGTGATTACTGAATACCTTTTACATCCTGGATTACAATAGGATATCCATCAACGGCAGATACTGGTCTCCATGACACACAGATACTGGAGTGGTCTGAGAGAAAGGAATCTGTGTCTCTGGACCAAAATGACTGTACGTGTAGTGCTGTAGAAACAATACTGCCCACAAACCTTGATGTTTCTATATGTGGAAACCTTCAAGTATCCGTATCCTCCTGTAAGGGTAAAGTAATGGGACATTTGCACTTTTTGCATGTAAGCCTGTCGGTCTTAACTGGAAGTTGCACTTGAGCTGTCTTGGCATCTTTCCCTTGTTTGACTCACCAGTTTTGCCCTGAGCTGAACCGCTGCCTCCTTCTCTGTTGTGGTACTCAGCGGTGACCAAGATGCTGTAACGTGCATCTGGCTGCAGTGACTCCAGCATCACCTGCTTCTCTCCACCAGGGACCAGCACCTGCAGACAACAAACAACACTATCATCCCAACACAGTCAGAACTCATTTAAAGTTTTGGGACTTGTGGAATTTCTGGAATTCTGACACATGACAGCCGGCTGAAGCCAGAAGAGGTGAAGATGTGATGACTACGACCCACTCGCAGTGTGATCCTGGCTATCAGCTCCAGTCAATGCTGTGTAGGACACGTGATACTGGAGGACATGAGCATTGGGAGGTACCCAACTGATCACCATGCTGACGGCAGTCTCATCAGAAACCGTGAGGCTGGTTGGGCCTCCACCAGAGCCTGCAGCAACATCATAGAAGAGATAAAGTACCACAGCTAACGACACTTAACACTCACTTTGCTCCTTTATAGGAGGAAATTATTTTGGCAGCAGAGCAAAGTGTTTTTTTAGAAAATAAATGTAAAGTATAACAGAGAATTTGATACTTTGATTTGATACTTTAACCTCACTACATTTATTTCATAGCTCGGAGTTCTAGTTACTCAAAGATGAGAATTTAGATGTGAAATTTAACCTTTAAGTGACTAGTACTTTGAGAACGGCCATCAATTACACAATGAAGTTCATTGACGTACAGGTTATTGTATTAGTAATGCTATATTGTACATAGAGACAGAATATGACATGAAGGGCTACTGACCACAGAAAACTCAAAGGTAATTGGGCCTATAGCCTAACGGGAGAGAAACAAGCTTTCTGCGATTCTATCTGTGTTTTTGTGGTAATCTTGATATCTTAGGTTGTCTCATTACTGTCATATATGTCCTATCATTAAAACACTGGCTTCTAACAACTAACAGTGTCTCGAAAATAATTGAATAAATTAAGAAATAATATGGGTGCATGACTCAAATGCACGACTTGTAACTTGTGTATTTTTTAGGCTGAACACTGCTGCTAATGTGACTTCGGTAAATGGTTTCAGGCTCTCCCCTCCTGAGTTGAGAAACGTTCAGGATCAGAAAATGTGTGACTCACAGGTGCTGTAGCGTATGGCCACAGCTTCACTCTGAGCTCCATCTCCATAGAGTGCAGACAGTGATATCTGATGCTCCTTAAGACACAGGACAACAGTTTATTGAGACATTGTATTTTTTACTTCATAATATGTACTCCAACAATCCAATAGTTCTTCCCCACCTGTCTCAGGTCGCCTCCACTTAGTGAGGTAAGAAACATCATCATCAGCTGCAGCTTCCCAGCGCACCGTGATGTCACTGTCTGAGAAATTAGTTACCCTAAGGTCAGAAGGAGGAGGCACCTCCACTAGAAGAAAAGAATAATGTGTATGGGAATTTTTTAAAAATGAGAAAGCTACATTTTGACATCTTTCATTATTAATAACATTTACAGTACTGTGCAAAAGTCGTGAGCCACACGCTGAAGTATTTCTTTGGACATTATCTGGTTTTTCCACTCCTTTTTAGTCCAGTTCTTGTACCTGACCATTTTCTGAGTAATGTTTTTTGTTTGTTTGTTTTTTGTTTGTGTAAACACTTGGCACTGACCATTATTGGAGAATTAAAAAGCGCCTAAGTCAAGGAATGTGTGTGCACATAACAGAAAACTTGGCAAAGAACCAATTTTAAATCTTTAAGCACTTTGTTACTAGCAGCCTGTCACGAAAACACATTTTGTATAGTGGTTTTTTTTTTGTTTGTTTTTTTTAAATCTTGTGAATAAAATGTATACAAATGTGTGTGATTAATCACAATGTGTTAGTGTGTAATCACCCTGAGACATGCATGCCTGTCTGCTAGCGTCAGATCTAAAGCCATTTCTGATTTGGAGATGCAGGCTGCAGATTCTGTCCAGATTATCCCAGCTCTGGTCACTAAACATCCAGTCTTCACTATCAAATGTGTAAAATTCAAGACTGGTCCCAACAGGCAAAAACTGCATAGCCACACAAGTCCCAGCGTTTCCCACAGCAGCAGCAGCAGTGAAAGAAAGTGGATAAAGGATGAATGAGTCTGTGCTTATCGGGTCTCTGCTCTCCCCAAGCTGGCGTTGTGTTGGTAGCCATGACAAGGGAGATAGTCCCAGCTTTATAAATAAAGGCCCAACACCCCGAAAAAAGAAAAACAGAAAAGAAAAAAAGGTCGGGATCCCTGCGCAGACCAGGAATCCCCCTAGCAGGCCGAAGCTCCAGACAGGAGTCGGCATGAGTGATTGAGTGAGAATCGAACCTCGCCTGTCTGTGCTTCAAGCTGCCAGGGGCGGCGGCAAGTGCTCTGCGCCACCTGCCGGGGCCGTGGAATTCGTGCAAATTTGATATATTGACTTCTCTGAAGACAAATTATTTTTGAAAAGGAAAATAATAATTTTAATGTGAGGCAAAACATGTATGGTGCTCGGTAAAGATGACACGCCGACTCACTTCTTCTTTTTTTGTTTTTGTTTTGATTTTTTTTTTGTTTGAGAAAGTTTGTTTCAACTTAGACCATTGTCAGTGACGTCATTCTACGTGACTACCACAGGTAAGGAAATGCCTGAATCTGTAGATCTTTTTCTTTTCTTTTTGTTGTCTAAAACAGAAAAAATCCCGAAACAGTCAGCTCACAAAGTTGCAGGTTGGTGGGAATTTGGCAGAACAGCCAATGACTTAAAGCATTTAGGTGCATATATCTTGCCACAAGACATGTGTGCTAAGCTAGCTAAATTAGTTTCTGTTAGCGAATCAAGTTCAAGCTCCTCACATATCATCATCCAGGGTACAGTCATATGCTGATGAGGAGATCCCATGCAGGCAACATTAAGGCAGTGTAACAAGTTAAATATGCACTGATTTTAAGCTATTTCCTAAATAGAAGAAGCACATTTTAAAAAGCCAGTAGGAATAAATCTTGTTGTTACTGCATGATTAGAATGAAGTAACAACAAGTCTGGCTGGAATAAGAAGTGGTAATCTGTGTACTGTGCTGGTTGATCTGCATAATTCACCTTAGATGGTCATCTGTTTGGATGGCTGAAGTGGGCTAACGACACAGCTAATTTCATCAGGCTGCTAAGAAACATCTAAAATGATAGATGGTTAACTACACAACGGAAGCAAGAGCATTACAATCACTTGATTTAATGAAAGATTTTCCCCCAACTTTGATCCAAATGAGCAAGTACTGCACCATCTGAACCTTAGGTGTTACATGTTACAGTGTTGCACTCTGGCCGCTTTAAAATGGAAAAGTCTTTGTGTGGTTACTGGTTCTGTAAATGAGGCTCCTTTCATTTGTGAGCGTGTTGTTCTTCTCTTCCCTTTTG